>NC_044497.1:29102500-29130000 GCF_902362185.1 Chanos chanos | reverse complement strand
TCATATGCATGTGCATGCGCATACACGCACACACGCACACACACACACACACACACACACACACACACACACACACACACAGAAACACACACAAACTGGCATTCTCCTGGGGAATGCTGGATAAATGCAGCAGCCGTTTTCGTTCTCTGTGAGCGTCTGGGTAAATACACTGTGTGAAAACATGTTGAAAACTTCTCACAGTCATTGGCCTCCTTTATTTCTTTTGATCATTAGTCTACACTAAAAATTCCCTAGAGGCTGTTTAATTTTTCAATTCGCAAATGGGATTTTTCTTCTTCTTCTTATTATTTTTTTCCCCTGCTGAAATTAACTACAAGGAATATTTTTCACTCTCACTACAGTCTGTTTTGTTTGTTTGTTGGGGGGGCATAGTCTTAGTGATAAGAACTTGTTTTTACACACGGTCTAATGGAACATGTTATAAATAATTAAAGAACTAAAACTCCTCAGTCTTAAAGAAGGTAAAGAATCCTGAATGAATAATATACAACATGCAGTAGATATCTGATCCCTTTTGATCCCTTTATCATTCTAAAACGCTAGAAGATGAAATGTGATTAGAGTTTTTGATGATGTCAGTATTTCATTTATTTATTTATTTTTTTGGTTGAGATGTTATGTGGTGATCAGACATAAAAACATGTCACCAACATGTTCAGTATGCATGTGACCCAATTCCTCTGCTTACCACAGAGAGGGCAGCAATTGGTCAAGAGCTGAGCTTTCCACCAAAATGACAGAAACTGTTATTACCCACGCTCACATGCATATACTCTCACACATGCACACACACACACACGAACACACACACACACAATCAGACTCACACATGCACACGCACACACACACTCTCGTTCCCCACATGCTCACACACACATTCACACACACTCTTGTGTAGACTCACGCTCACACACACACACACAATCAGACTCACACACGCGCACGCACACACGCATGCGCGCACACACACACTGTGTGCACTCTATGTTCATTACATAAACACACTGACGGTAACCCCTAACAGTAAAGCAATGCTGGGAAATGGATGATATTTGAAATGAGCCAGCCACATCAAATCAATGTTGTCTCCAAACTTTTTCCTCAAACTAAGTCTTTTGAAGTAATGTATATATCACATACCATAGCAAAACAGTGACTGCAGTAAATTGATATAAAACTGTAAGTCACATCGTCAATAAAAAAAAGACCACTGCGCATTTATATATATGTATATATGTTATCAAATATCATATTATATATCTGATATATCTTATATATTTAATGAATTTATTTACTTTTTACATTGGATATAATGCCAGAGGGTGGTAAAGACAGTAGCTCATTGATACATTGAATACTTTGATAATGTGAACCAATGAAACTGCTGAGTGATTTCTCAGAAATGTCACCTTGTACACTGTGGACAAATGATAAATGAATATTATTCTTAGATCAGACCATGTCTCAACCATTCCTACCTATTCCATCAACATTCATATAATGTTAATTGGTAAGAATCCTTGTCAAAATACATGTCTCACTGAATCTCTATGAGAACAAGCTAACCTGATGTCTGCATGGTATAATGGTATACATATGAAGAACTATTCTGCAAATTTCAACATATAATGAATGTTTATTGACATCTTTTAAAGATTTAGGATAAAAATGGTATGTGCAAAAGCTTGGGCACCTTGTCAGATAGCAATTAGAAACACTTTGGCAGATGTAATAGCTTCTAAAGATTTTGTGTAGCCAGCTTAAAGTCTCTCTAAACATAGTTTTGGATTTTCCTTTTTTCTTCCTTTCTTTCTTTCTTTTTCTTTTTTTTTCCTCTATTCTCTTCAGAATTGTTCATGTTCAGGACTATTTTCAGGTCCTTTTGCATACACTGCATACTTGAGATCTCTCCACTGATTTTCAGTAATTGTTCATGTCTGTGGATTGTCACGGATGTTCCAAAACCATTCGTCTTTCTTTCCTGTAAATATATCATGGTTGATTTTGAGGTATATTTTGGGTTGCTGGCTCATTGAAGTTCTAGGATTTGTTGATATCTACTTCAATCCATTCTTCCTTCCATCCCACACAATATTTCCTGTTTCAGAAGACTGGAACACAACCATAAAGCATGACAGATCTGCACCTTCTGCGTAACAGCGAGGAAGAAGTTCTTTCCTTCAAATGTTTCACCCTTATTTTTCCCTCCAAACAGCTTGTTTCTGTTGTTGTGAATGAGCAGCTAAGGTTCGTTAAAGCAATGTGTAGTGGATTTATCACTATTTTTTTTTCCCCTTGCAAATTTTAGGGGATAAGAAAAGACACTAGCATTATGCAAAGAAAATTGTACATGTAGATCACGAAGATTCCAGAGTGAACTAAACTAAGCTTCATGGACTTCACATTCTGGTCATCTAGGGATTCAGTTTTACACATCAGACCAGTGCTCAGAAACTTCTGAACACAATTCTAAAGAAAGTTTCATTTGACTTCCCAGTTCACTTCAACACGTTTTTGATAGCTAAAAGGATGAAGTATTTAGTGAGGGGTTTTTTTTGGGCCATTATCTTTATTTTCTTCTGGTTGTTGAAAAGTTTTCTGGATAAAGGGTCTTCACCCTGGAACCGACACAAAAACATGCCCCAGAAAGCAAGTAACCTTTTCTCAGTTTCACCCACATAGGTTTAATCTGTAAACAATGCAAGCAAATCATGAGTCTGTACCACAATTTTTTAAAAAAGAAAAAAAATCACAAACAACTTTATTATAAATAACTATGTGGAGACCAGGTCAACATCTATTCCCTTACAGATTCATTAATTTGACAAAAAGTTCACAGAGGTTGGCCAAAAGCTTGATAAGAGCTAGCCAAACATTTGCTCTAAACTGTAATCACTGCAGTGGCCTTCACATTAACTTACACGCCACCTCCTCCCTGCTCCTCAACTGTTTTCTTCTGTATCTCCTCTAAAGCAAGGAGACTAAACATCATGTTTCCATTAAGCCACATTAAGAATTCGGTGAGAACGCTGGTAAAAAACCGTCTTCAAATGCGGTCCCTGTGAGTCTGCCGTTCACACGTTGGTCTTCCAGGCAATAACACAAGAAAAGTTGATTGGGAGGATCATGCAATGAGGTGGAGTGAATCTGTGGTGTAACCCATGTAATCTGTAAAGCACAATGTTACAGTAGGGAGAGAGAGAGGTTCTCTGGTTTTGTTGGGCTCTGGGTTACTGCAGTGCCAGAGGAGAGGAGAGGAGAGGAGGAGGTGACTGAGGCAGGGGAGTCTGCTCTCCGAGTCTCCCTGACGCCACGGTAAAAGCAGACACCTTCCCTCCCCGTTGACTCAGCACTTGGCCCCTGGCAGAGGTATGCTGTGAGCATGGAGGGAAGAGAGGGAAAAAGACATAGAGGGAGAGAGAGGGAGAGAGAGAGAGAGAGAGAGAGAGAGAGACAGACAGAGACAGAGAGAGAAAGAGAGAGAGAAAGAGAGAGACCCAGTATCAGGCGCACTGTCATGTGCTAGAGCAGGAAAAAGGAAGAAAACAAACTTGCTTGATAATGACTTTCACAACGTCTCCCACCACAACTAAGTCACCAATCCTTTGTCTTCTCACTATTATAACCACACACACATGCTCACACACACACATACACGTCACACACACACACATTCTTTTATAACACAGGGAACTATACATATACATACAGTCCTCTGTAACCACAGAAAAATCCCTGAAAAATCCAAAAAGGCTAATAAAGATGAAGATGTTGATAATAATGCTGTTATTTATGAACTCTGTAATGCTGCTTCTCTCTGGTGCAGTGTTGTCGACGGAGTCTGACAGTGTCTGAAGCCTTTTTCACCCTGATTCCCGTGGCTCACTGAAATGACTGACAGGTCCTTACCATGTCACCAGTGTGGCCTCCACTGTATCAGTGCTTATTTACTGCTCCCCCACCCCCCTCTCTTGACCTCCCCCATAACAGCAGACTCAATAAACTACCTACTGTCAGCTCGGCCCAGACACACTGTGGGAACATCCACAACAGTGTGCAATGCTGAATGTGTGTGTTTGTGTGTGTGTGTGTGTGTGTGTATGTGTATGTGTGTATATATGTGTGTCTGTGCGTGTCTCTGTGTGCATGTCTGTTTGTGTGTGTCTGTGTGTGTGTGTGTCTGTGTTCATGCGCGCGAGTGTGTGTATGCGTGGTGTGCATGTGTGTGCATGTCTGTTTGTGTGTGTGTGTGTGTGTGTATGTGCGTGTGTGTGTGTGTGTGTGTGAATGTGTGTGTGTGCGTTTGTTAGTACAACACTCTGGCAAGCCTCCTGGTGAGGACACCTGTCGCTGTCCAAACAGGAAGCACCGGAAAAGGGCGATAACCAGTCACCCAGCACTTCCTGTCCAAAACAGTATCTCAGAGGTATAAAATTCACACGTGGCTCTTTATTACACATTAATGGTTTTATTAAGGTTTCTTATCAAAATTAAAAGAAAATTTCCTGTTTGTGCACTTGCCTTCACTCCCTTCTCCCTTTACTCCGGTCTGATATGCCATTACCCTGACACGACCAAGTGAGGAAGAATAGCATGGATTTTCTCTTCTAATCTTGCATGAACAAACTGATTCATTGATTCATCAGTGTGATGAATGTGTGAAAATGTGTGGGAAAAAAGGAATCAAACCTTTCCTCTCATTCGTCCCACAGAACACAGTGATCACATGGATGTTTTAGCAAAGAAGACAGCAGACTGGCCAGAGAAAGGCAGGCTCCAGCACTACTCTATCTCAGAACCTTCTCACACAGAGAGAGGCAGGCTCCAGCACTACTCTATCTCAGCACCTTCTCACACAGAGAAAGGCAGGCTCCAGCACTACTCTATCTCAGAACCTTCTCACACAGAGAAGGGCAGGCTCCAGCACTACTCTATCTCAGAACCTTCTCACACAGAGAGAGGCAGGCTCCAGCACTACTCTATCTCAGAACCTTCTCACACAGAGAAAGGCAGGCTCCAGCACTACTCTATCTCAGAACCTTCTCACACAGAGAAAGGCAGACTCCAGCACTACTCTATCTCAGAACCTTCTCACACAGAGAGAGGCAGGCTCCAGCACTACTCTATCTCAGAACCTTCTCACACAGAGAAAGGCAGGCTCCAGCACTACTCTATCTCAGCACCTTCTCACACAGAGAAAGGCAGGCTCCAGCACTACTCTATCTCAGCACCTTCTCACACAGAGAAAGGCAGGCTCCAGCACTACTCTATCTCAGAACCTTCTCACACAGAGAAGGGCAGGCTCCAGCACTACTCTATCTCAGAACCTTCTCACACAGAGAAGGGCAGGCTCCAGCACTACTCTATCTCAGAACCTTCTCACACAGAGAAAGGCAGGCTCCAGCACTACTCTATCTCAGCACCTTCTCACACAGAGAGAGGCAGGCTCCAGCACTACTCTATCTCAGCACCTTCTCACACAGAGAGAGGCAGGCTCCAGCACTACTCTATCTCAGAACCTTCTCACACAGAGAAAGGCAGGCTCCAGCACTACTCTATCTCAGAACCTTCTCACACAGAGAGAGGCAGGCTCCAGCACTACTCTATCTCAGAACCTTCTCACACAGAGAGAGGCAGGCTCCAGCACTACTCTATCTCAGAACCTTCTCACACAGAGAAAGGCAGGCTCCAGCACTACTCTATCTCAGAACCTTCTCACACAGAGAAAGGCAGGCTCCAGCACTACTCTATCTCAGAACCTTCTCACACAGAGAGAGGCAGGCTCCAGCACTACTCTATCTCAGAACCTTCTCACACAGAGAAGGGCAGGCTCCAGCACTACTCTATCTCAGAACCTTCTCACACAGAGAGAGGCAGGCTCCAGCACTACTCTATCTCAGAACCTTCTCACACAGAGAAAGGCAGGCTCCAGCACTACTCTATCTCAGAACCTTCTCACACAGAGAAGGGCAGGCTCCAGCACTACTCTATCTCAGCACCTTCTCACACAGAGAGAGGCAGGCTCCAGCACTACTCTATCTCAGCACCTTCTCACACATGATTTACCCAGGGCTCAGGCTGAATCCCACACAACACAACACAACACAACACAGTACAGTACAGCACAGCCCCGCACAACATAGGGTAGCAAAGTTTGGCACAGCACAGCATAACACAGAGCTACACAACACAACACAACACGACTCAACACAGAACAGCATAACACAGAGCTACATAATACAACACGACTCAAGACAGCACAGAGAAACACAGAGTTGCACAACACGGCACAGATCAGCATAGCTCATCGCAACACAGAGCTGTACAGCACAAGACTACAGGAAGACAAGACATGTGACAACTCAAATCCACATAGCACAACAGAACACAGTGCAAAATGCAGCGAAAACACAGCAACGTACAGCACAGCCCAGCACAATAACACTGTTCAGCACAGCTTTTCACGACACACCACACCATCATGACTACACAGCACATTTTAAAAGTACAAAATGTAGCACAGCACAAAAGAAATACCAGACCAGACACATCCTCCATGAAAAGAGAGAGAAGGGGGAGGGTGTGAACCGTAGCTGACGGCTGGTCAACATTACCCATGGGAGACTCACTGATATCATTCCAATTCTCTCACTTTTACCCTCTTTCCTCTTATACCCTCTTTCCGTCTCTCTCTCTCTCTCTCTCTCTCTCTCTCTCTCTTTAAGTGTTTCTTAATAATCAGTTCTCCCATGTGTTCTCTCTCTCTCTCTCTCTCTCTCTCTCTCTCTCGCTCTCTCTCTCTCTCTCTAAGAATCTGGATGCTCGTAGAGACACTCAGAGAGAGTTTCAGAGCAGGGCACAGTGTTGGCCAAAACTCCAGGGACTGGTCTAACTACCTGTGTCTGACCTACTTACAGTCCTCTCTTTGGGTGAGTGGACTGCTCCGCGCAGTCAAACGGATGCCAAATACAATACTCTTTCGGCCAAATTCAGCCCAGCCATTAAGCCTGCTGCTCAACTGCACACAGCAAAGACTCTCACACATTCACAGATGAATCAGACCCCTCCCTGTTACTCAGTTTCCTGATTGGGAAGATGAATTTGTGCATCAATGGCTGTCATCAGGTGTCATCTATTCTGTAAAATTGTTGTGTAACATTTCAGAATGATTAATAAAGTACTGCATTTTTTAAATGGAAAAATGTATTTTTATTGTTGGCAGTGGTGATATTAATTGAAATACTGTCTGAGAGAGACAGAAGAAAAGGGAGGATAAGAGAGTAAGCTTTGAAAGCTCTACTTTCAGAAGTCAAGTGGCATGTGGTTTAAGCAGTGTGACTTCTCCTAAATAAGTCATTACCAAAGAAAGTAGAAGGATTTTCTTTACACAATCTCAGTCCTTACACACACACACACGCAAACGTGCGCACACACACATGTATGCGGCCAGTACACACAGATATGCACACAAACACACTTACACACAATCTCAGTCCTCACACACACACATGCACCCACACATGTAAACACACAAACACACACACACACACACACACACACACACACACACACACACACACACACACAGACGTTGACTAACACCACACCCCGTTCAGTAAGTCACAGGCGAGAATCCCAAGCACTGACAGCTGAGCTGTTCATTTCCTGACAGTACTGTCCACTTCCACATAACCCATCAACACACACACAGATACTTATGTGTGTTTACTGTCTTATTCACTGTGTCCAGGAACACCCATTACAAAACAAGCACAGGGAAACCGAGAAATACTCTCATATTTTCTGACATCCCACAGTTAAGGTTAAAAAGTTTTCATGTTATTCTAACAGCAGCAGGATGACATTTATAAATGGAAGCGGGGAGGAGGGAGGGAGGGAGGGAGAGAGAGAGAGAGAGAGAGAGAGAGAGAGAGAAAGAGAAAGAGAAAGAGAAAGAGAAAGAAAGAGAAATATAGTGAGACTGGAGCATTCGAAAGGTGCTTATCTCTAAGTCAAGCGAACAAGGTACCTCTTCTTATCTCCCTATAGCTTAAGGTGCTTAATCGCTTAATCATTTCACTTTCTCTCTCTGCCTCTCTCTCTGTCTCTCTCTCTCTCCTCTCTCTTTTTTCCTCTTAATGCAGCTTTATTGAAGCTTTCATGAAGATGAGCCGTTGCTTATAACTGGCGCAATCTCTCTTCCAATCATCCCATTAGTGCAGAGGGAGAGTGAACGAGTCTCTCTCTCTCTCTCTCTCTCTCTCTCGCTCTCTCTCTCTCCCTCTCTCTCTCTCTCCCCCCCCCCCTCTCTCTCCCTCTCTCTCTCTGCCTCTGCCAACCTCCCCATCCCACCCCCCAACCTCTATCCATATATCTCTGTCTCTCTTCCAATTTGCCTGTCTAGTTTGTAGTACCAAACACAACCTTAAGGCCATCATCTAACTTCTTTCAATTGCACACAACCCCTTAAGCCGAGAGAGAGAGAGAGAGAGAGAGAGAGAGAGAGAGAGTTCAGGCATCTTTTTATCTCAGGGGGTATAACTGAGGTAAATGTACTTGTTCTAATTGCATTGTTCAGTTGATCAGAGACTTATACTGATATACGCTGCCCAGCCAAAAAAAAAGTCGCACACTGTAATATTTCGTTGGACCGCCTTTAGCTTTGATCACGGCACACATTCTCCATGGCACTGTTTTGATAACCTTATGCAACGTCACAACATTTATTTCCACCCAGAGTTGCATTGATTTTTGGCCGAGATCTTGTTGACAACGGGACGGTCAAACCACTCCGTAAAGTCCTCTCCAGCAGATCCCAAAGACTTTCAATGGGGTTCAGGTCAGGACTCTGTGGTGGCCAGTTCATACGTAAAAATGATTCCTCATGCTCTCTGAACCACTCTTTCACAATCTGAGCCTGATAAATCTTGGCTTTGTCATTGTGGAATATTCTGTGCCACCAGGGAAGAAAAAATCCATTGATGGGATAACTTGGTCATTCATTACATTCAGGTACTCAGCTGACTTCATTTTGTTGCCATGTAACACTGCTGAGCTTAGACCTGACCAACTAAAGCAACCCCAGATCATAACACTGCCTTCAGAGGCTCCAAATCCAAATGGCAACTTTTTTTTGGCCGGGCAGTGAACAAAAAGATGGAAGGTGTGGGTAAGACTGTCTAAGCCTGAATGTGTTAGTGAACAGACTTGTGTCTGTGTGTTGAGAGTTTAGGTTGATTAAAACCCTCAGTCTGAGGGTAGGGAGGCCAGAGGGAGTGAGTTAGACAGCAGGAGGCCTGGGTGGAGGTTGGACTGCACACTGACTCCTACTGAGGATGATTACTCTCATAAAATCCTTTCATTTTAAAATGCCTGGACTATTCCCCTCATCAAAACAGACCTAATTAATTACAGCTCTACTGTCTCTCTCTCTCTCTCTCTCTCTCTCTCTCTGCTTAAGTAGCTGTGAGGTAGAATACAAAAAAAAACCTCACTGAGAAGCACTCAGAGAGAATGGGGAAATTCATAAAAAGACCACCAATCCTTCTCTTCTTCTCCTCCTTTTTTTTCTCTTTATGCATCTTAATTCAGCTGTGGATAATACAGCCGGGATCCCGGGGTTAATATGGTTACCACGATAACAATCTCTCTCACACACTGCTGTGATTGATGGCTAGTGGTTCGCAGTAAGAAGGGAATGTGGTGGAGGGTGAGAGGGGGGAAATGGAGGCCGTCGGAGGAGAACAATGGCTTTTGAACGAATCCTCGCTCTCGTAAATCACCGCAAAAGAGCCCAAAACGGCCCCGCTGATCGCCGGGACGTCAAACATGTTGAAGCGCCGCCAGGACGTCTTTGTCTCGCACCCCTGATAATACGGGAACAAAATAAGGAGTCTTTACGGAGGACGGAAGCGTCCCCTGCTCGTTTTAATCGATAAAAAATGTCCTTGCTTAACACCATGGGAGACCATTTGACAAAAACGAGCTCCTTAAATTAGCCACATAACTTCAGTAAATATGCTGACATAGGTTACGATTGTCCAATAAGAAAAAGGATTAGAACGGTTCCCAATTGGACGATCCCGATTTTTAACAGCGGGCTTACCAAACGTATCAATCTACCTGAGAAATCTCAAGCTATGAATAACATCTCCAAGGCCAAATGTGAATCATAAAAAAATCACTATCTTTCAGACTTTGAAAACTCTTTCAGCTTCTTTTGTACAGTTTTTTTGGGGAGATGATGTGAAAATGGTTTGAACCGGCACCTCAGAGGAGAAAAGCATGCAATTAGAGATTTTAAAAAAAGGACTTTCCAGGGCTTTATGAGCAGAGACAGCCAGAAAGAACAATTGTGAACAACCTGTTGACACAAGCCGCTTGTTTTTCATTACGGAGCTGAACCCTCAGGAATGCTAATATGGCTGCCTGGCCGTGTTTCTCTGCCAGCCATGGAGGCCTGAATTCAATGCAATTTCTTGTAACATTAAACACTGTTCTCCCATTGATGTCACAGGGGAAAAGAGTGCAATTGGACTGCTAATGCACTGAGTATTTTTGGTATGTTATGTAATATTGGTTATGTTATGATGTTATGAAACAGACATGGGTTGGGGGGGGTGGGGGTGGGGGTTAAAGTGAGTGACAGAATGAGAGAGGGAGAGATAGACAGAGACAGAGTGAGAGAGAGAGTGTGAGAGAGAGAGATAGAAATACCTTCTACCCAGAGGGTATTTTCAGCAGGGATGGCTGCATTGTGAGTACAGTCCTTGTTTGTGCGTGTGTGTGTGTGAGTGTGCATGTGTGTGTTTTTTGTGTGTGTGTGTGTGTGTGTGTGTGTGTGCCCCTGTGATTCTCAGGACCTTTGTACTAACTTTGTCCAACTTTTACTCACTCAGCTGTCTCTGATCTAGGGTCACAGAGACACTCACCACCCATAGGATCCCAGCTGTGACAGTCCAAGCCAGAGGTCAAAGGTCAACCTCCTGCCGCTCCTTGGCCCTCTCACCTGTCTACACCAGAGAAACCTGAGAAAGGAGTGATGAGCAAAAAGGGAAAGTGAGAGGAAAAAATGGTACAAAAAAAAAAAAACAGGTGTCCTCCACTGCCCTGGTTGAGTGAATTAAGAGATGTCTTTGTAAAAGTGTTTCTCTATCTAAATGGCATTTTTATTTTAACACATTTTCTTTTCCTTGCTTCAAATTTCTGCTGAAGCAAGGATGCACTCCTACAAAGCCATAACTCAAGTCCCAAGCAGAACATGTTATTAGCCTGTCTGCAGTGTGTACATGTGCATGTGTGTTTGTGTGTGTGTGTGTGTGTTTGTGTGTGTGTGTGCGTGTGTGTGTGCCTGTGTATGTACATGCACTGAGGTTTTGCCTGCAGGTATGTTTTTGTTTATGTGTATGTGTTTGCATGCGTGTGTGTGTGTGTGTGAGAGAGAGAGAGAGTGTGTGTGTGTGTGTGTGTGTCTTTACTCACACATAATACTCTGTGGTAATCATAATTCGTTGTAATTCTCAGCTTGATGAAGAAGGGAGGCTGTCATGACCCAGAGTGCTGACAGCCAACCAGAGACTGGGTTTAAACCCACTCTGAGGATTGTGGGCAGACTGGGTGACTGGTATTTTTGCTTTCTTTCTTTAACAGTGACGTCGAACCATATGTAAACCTAAAGCCACTCACCGGCCCCACACATAGACACATGCACCAGTCAGAGGGTCTTTGTGGTGGTGAAAACCTGTCCAAAAAGGTCACAGTCCCCAGGTCATAAACGACTTGGCGTTTCACGTGGTCCAGCATCTCTTCATCAGCGTGTGTGTGTGTGTGTGTTTGTGTGTGATCACACACACACAATCAAACGCATACCAGCTGTCACTTATTTTCAACACTTTTCACTCAGTCTTTCTCCTCCAGTTTTCATTTCTCTCTCTCTCTCTCTCACTCTCTCTCTGCTTCTTTCTCTCTCTCCCTCCCTCTGTGTGCGTGTGTGTGTGTGTGGGTATGGGTGTGGGTGTGGGTGTGTGTGGTAAGTTATGTAGAGCATTGTTTAAACCCAAAATTTAATATAATTGGTTTTTTTTATGTGACAGCTCTTAAAATATCTGTCATGGTCCAAACCAAAAATACTGCACATTCATCAAATGTATTTCTTCAACAATTATAATTTAAGACCGCACTACACCAGTTTACACAAGCATAGAACTACACATTCAAAAACACACACACCACCCATGTGCTAGTGTGGACACACAGATACACAGCCACACACACAGACACACAGACACACACGCACACACGCGCACACACACAGAAACACTGGGCCAAAGTGGCCTAATCTGGGTTGGGCTGTAATTGAGAAGGTGAGGCCAGAGCCCACTCTCTATTTTCCACACAGCTCTGTTTACCTTTAATTAAGGCCCAATTACATCTCCCTCTCTCTCTCTCTCCACCCTCAACAACCACAGCTGTCTCTCTCTCTCTCTCTCTCTCTCTCTCTCTCTCTTTCTCTGTCTCTGTCTCTTTCTTTGTCACTGTCTCTCTCTCTGTCTCTTTCTCTAACCCTTTCTTTCTCTCAGTCATCATCTTAATGTGCATAAATGTATTTAAGTGTTTTAACAAAAGCATTGTCCTCCACTCCAATAATGAGACAATGTCTCTCCTTTACAAAAATACATACACGCACACACACTTTGGAACAGCAACTGAAAGTTGACACAAATCAACACCTGAGATCTTCGCTCACTCATTATCTAAGCTGCTTATCCTAATTAGGGACGCAGGGGGTGCTGGAGCCTTCCCCAGCGCTCATAGGGCGGAAGGTGGGGAAACACCCTGGACAGGTCACCGGTCCATATCAGAGCAGACACACAAAAACACTCACACACACATTCATACCTAGGGGCAATTTAGTGTCTCCAATTCGTCTAACCTGCATGTCTTTGGACTGTGGGAGGAAATCGGAGCTCCCGGAGGAAACCCACGCAGAGATGGGGAGAACATGCAAACACAGAAAAGACCTGTCCAGCCAGGGATCGAACCCGAGACCCCCTTGCTGTGAGGCGACAGCGCTACCCATTGCACTGCACCTATAACTCATACTTTTTTTTTTTACTTGAGAAAAATCAAAAGTATGACTAAATAGAAGGAGAATGAGCCTTGGGATACAGTGAAACATATTTATATATTAATATATATATATATATATAATATATATATATATATTTTTTTAATATATTTTTGTGGTTTCTCTTTTTGGTGAAAACACTGAAACCACATGGCTGGTTGAGCAAAGAAGGATACAGCGATAAGCCACACACACACACACACACACACACACACACAGAGGAGTCACCTGGTCTAGACAGACAAGTCAGGGTCTAGAGACAGCAATCAATCCTACTGCTATCACGCAGCGACTCCCAATCACCACAGGGAAAACTCTGCACTTGTGTGTGTGTGTGTGTGTGTGTGTGCGTGTGTAGTAGCACTTAGCTATGTTTATATTGGTGTGTTTATGTACATCTTGGTTTTGTCTGTCTTTTCATGACAGAATTATGATGAGGTGTTTTCCAGAGGGAAGAGTAAACTCTTGTCCCACTAGGCCCTTAGTTTACGTGAGATATGGTGATTTGATTAATGTTCAATTAAAACGATTTGTGCACAGTGTTTATGTGTTGGATGTTTCATCACACATAAAAGACAAACACAAAGAGAGGGACAGAGAGGGAGAAAGAAAGTTAGAAAGAGAGAGAGAGAGAGAGAGAGAGAGAGAGAGAGAGAGAGAGAGAGAGAGAGAGATGCTGAGAGATCAGGTGAGAAAGTCACGTGATATCATCATTGTCAGTCAGCGTGTATGTAATAGCATAGAGATGAGCGAGAGATTAAGAACTGCTGTAAAAGAGAGAGAAGAAAGAGGTGTCATTACTGAACAGACTGAATAATTACCCCTCTGCAGCCCTATAGGCACACCACAACACCACAGTAGAATGAGGTAGACAAGGAAGACACTGCAGGGCACGCTTCCCAGCAAGACACACAACCAGGTCTGGCAAAAAAAAAACAAAACCCACTGAATATCCCATTCTTCAGAATTTAGAGCCAGAGGGCACAAACATACTTTGAACTCTTTGAACTGGGTTGATATTTTTATCCATTCAAATGGTAACATCAGTGGAAAATGTGATAAACTAAACCAGTGATCAAGCAATATAACGTCTGGGTCTTCACAATAACTTTACAATAATCCATTTGTCCCTTGTCCTAATGGTGCTGCCCCTAAATAAGACAATACAATATTTTCCATTAAAATAACACATTGTCCAATTGTAATTAAAGGTCTCAGTGGATTTCTACATTTGAAGTGCTTCGCCTCATATTTTCCACAGAAACTAAAAGGGTGTGTCGTGGCTTTAATTAACTGGTTGTGTGAGAAGAGGCTGCCTGTGTTTATAGTACCTGTCTCTGAGTGTAAGTGCCGATAAAGGAACACCTCTGTTTGGTTATGCAAGTCTAGCCGCCAGGGTTTCTCCTATTTCTGCCAGGCTCTGCCAAATGACTGTCTACACATGTCACCATTTCCACCCTCCGCTCTCCAGACCATGGAAATACACAGATGCTGCTGCTTTTATGGGCTCTCATAGGAGTGAGTGTGCGTGTGTGTGTGTGTATTTTTTTCCTTAATCAATGTTCCTAATATCCTTGTTTTAGTCTAGACTGAACTACTCGTGGAGTCTCACCCTGAAACATTATAATCTTTTCCGCTAATTTACTTTTAAGTTTAAGTTTATTTGGGTTTTTGTAAGTGGGAGGTTTTTTCTGTGTCAATAATGATTTTTTTTTACAGTAACACTTTAGACAGGAACAGAGAACTCATGTTCTGATGATCTCGTCATCATGTATTCTATAGGCTGGTGTTTTCACAGCTTACTACTTGGTCAACATTTACTTGAAGGATATTCATGAATTTCTACAGCATTCAAATGTAAATGTACACTGAATCAGATCTTACACATGGTTGATATCAAAATCATCAGGCGGAGAAAGTTTCCATGGGGTAGTAAGAACACATAGTGTCTAAAAAACGGTTTCCTGGAGTTGCACTGAGGACTAATATGGAAAATTAAAAATGTGTGTGTGTGTGTGTGTGTGTGTGTGTGTATGTGTCTGTGTGTGTTTGTGCCTGTGTGTTACAGAGGGAGAGAGAGAGAGAGAGAGAGAGAGAGAGAGAGAGATGGTGGACACTTTCCCCTTTTCCCTATCTGAGTGATTCAGACCTGGCCAGTATGTCTCTGGTGTCCACATCCAGGAACTTTCCAGGAAGCAACCCTTCACAAAGGTTAGAGGTCACTAGTGAAAAGAGGAAGACACCCCCCCAACCCCCCCCCCCCCCCTTCACATACACATACACACACACACACACGCACGTACACACTCACACACACACTATCCTTGTATCTGTACATCTGCTTAATTGTTTTTGTGTGTGCGTGTATGCGTGTCTGACAGTGAAAGAGAGAGAGAGAGAGAGAGACAGAGAGAGAGCGAGCAACAGAGAGTTTGAACAAGAAAGAAAACCACAGGGGGAAAATGAATGTGTGTTTTCTTTCACATGTCCACTGCTCTTAGAACACAGCGTTATTGTCAGGGAAACTGTTGGAATGTCAGTGCATATCTATGAGAGAAAGATAAGTATCACGTATGGCCATGAGAGATTAACTGAACTGTGTTCAACACACCAGTCAGAAGGGGCAGAACTATGAATTTTAGGAGAACATTCAGCCGTATTTCTCTGGGCTAAAACAGCACGCTATACAGGATTCAAACTGCTCTTCTATGTCCGCATAACTCTTAGCTCACAATTCAAACGCTGATTCTGAACACTACATTTTATTTTAAAACACATTTAAACAGCTGACAGAAAGCATTGGTATCAGAAGATGTTGAGACAGCCAGTCTTTCTCTATCTACTGGTCCAGGATCAGGCTCCCTTAAAACCAGTGGATCTTATGCAACAGTTAGATGGAGCAATGCAGTGGTGAGTGGTGAAGGATGATGGAGGTGACTCTGGAGTCATAGGAAGGGCGTATAAGTGTAAAACAACACCCCAAAAACACCAAAGGAAAGAACTGGGAGGGGGGGTTACACAGACACCCTGGCAACCAGTCCGAACAGCCCGTCAAGGTATTTCCTTATGCAAACATTTGTACTGTGCTGTAGGTGTGTGTGTGTGTGTGTGAGGGAGAGAGAGGGAATGTGAGTGAGAGTGTGAGTGTGTCCATCTATCTACATCTATGTATGACCCCCCCCCCCCCCCCCCCCCCCCCGACATCCAACCACCCACCCACACACACACACACACACACACACACACACACACACACACACCGTCTCCAGCTTCCCCTCTTTGATTTAAATCTGTACAGAGAGGCAGTATTTTAAACACAAACTCTTACTTTCCCATGTGTTAAAATTCTGTCTTGTCCTTCACACAGCTGCAGTCTGGTCTCCCTAATATACCTCACTAACAGGAAAAAGAGAGAGAGAGAGAGAGAGAGAGATAGTAAATAAATATGAATCGTTCTTTACTAATGTGTTAATTAAAGCGGTTCTAGGCTTAATATCCTCATTAACTCTATTCATCCTTAAATTAAAAACTACTTACTGTCACTCCTCTGGTAGGGCCTCCTACAGCTTAGATCACTCCACGAGTGTGTCTTCCTGTGCTTAGTCATCTCCTACTATCTGTGAACTCATTCAGAATATTAACTTCATTGATAGTTTTATGTGACATATACACTGTCCTGCATCTTCTCCAGTTAAGCCTAGTCTACGTTAGCACATCTGGCACTTAAGGATGGGTGTATGAAGTGCTGAAGTGATATGCGTGTGTGTGTGTGTGTGTGTGTGTGTGTGTATGTGTGTGTGTGTGTGCATGCATGTGTGTGTGTGTTTAATAAGGGGGTGAAAGGGGGACTGGAGAAGGAGGAGGGGGTGAGCTTCCAGCTGGATTTGGGCTGATTTGTTTATTTTGCCTAGTGAACCAGAGTGAGAGCAGTGGAGGAGGAGGAGGAGGAGGAGGAGGAGGGGTAGTGGGTATCTCCTCTTTTTTTCACTCTTCTTCTACTTTTTCTCCATACTTTTTCTTTGTGGAAAAGGAAGCGGTTGAAATGAAGGAGAGGAGGGCGAGGACAACCTGCCCATGGAAACATCTGGCCAGTGTCTCTCTCTCCTCTCCCTCTCTCCTTTCTCGCTCCGTTTTCTCCTCCTCACAGCTCCACCCAAATCCTTCTCCACCTCTGAATGTTTTCCAACCTGAGTTCCTATCTTTGCCGTACTCAAAGTTCATATCCATATATCACATACGTATCCATATTTCAATCTCATAACCCTTCATTTTCCTACCACGACATAAGCCCCCGACCGATTTAAAACACAGTTTTGCTTTATTAAATCTAAAAAACATTTTGAACTTTCCATAGGAGATTCTTTTTTTCCAGTTCTGTGAGAGTCTACTTGGAAAACTGGTTGATAATGAGCTGCTTTCCAGAACATGCAGTGAGGAGCATGTTGGCCTGTTGCTAGAGTGACTGTTAAAGAGAAAGCCAAGAGCTTTGAGTGGCAGACATGTGAAAGCTTTATTAGACTGCTCCCCTAAAGCAGGTGAGACATTCTCCACTCTGGAACAGCGGAAGTCCTATTCAATGTTCACAGGAAACAGGATGCATGTAAGGACGTGTGTGTGTGTGTGTGTGTGTGTGTGTGTGTGTGTGTGTGCTCTTTTTCTTCTTCTTCTTGCTTCTCATTGTTCTTATGATCAGTCAACGCTTCAGTAACACCAGAAAACTGACAAAACAAGACACCTTCCTGTGGGATTCTATGTTCGACATTCACACTTTGCAGTGTCCTCAAAGGACAAATTAGCCCAGCAAATAAGTCAAAACGAAACCAGACATCCCTTAGAAATACAGGACTATGTGACCCTGTCATACTGGGTCAGAGGTCATCTGGTAGGTCATCTGCCAGCACTAATTGAATTTCCCATTTCTCTCATAACCATCTTAAATGTAAGCCCAAGCTGACCTGAGGAGAAATATGGACGTAGGAGAAAGAGTATGATGAAGCGAGAGGAGGAGAGAAAGGAAAAATGGAAGGTGACAATGGAAAACAGAGAGAGAAAATCCAAATGACATACAGAGTCCAGGCAGTCAAAGAGACAAAGAAGAAAGTCAAAGAACTGTACATGGCATAGAGTTGAAATGAAAAGGGGACAAATTGTTCAAAAAGAGTGAACCAGATAGACTGAACGTGAGAATTGGCAGGATGGGAAAGAGAGAGAGGGGGAGGTGAAGAAAGCAGTGTATTGACAAATTAGATAGATGAGGCAGTAGAGAGAGAGAAAGAGAGAGAGAAGAGGAGGGAGAGACACTTGGTAACTCAGTTTATGCTGAGAGGTCAAAGTCAGGGCTCATATTTGAAATTGAAATGAGGTGTTGGCTGGCAGACTCTCTGCTCAGTATGTAACAGGGGAAAAAATCAGGTCCACACTGAGCCAGGTTAAATGTGGTGGCCACGGCAGGACGGGTGGCATGCACCATGTGTGTGTGTGTGTGTGTGTGTGTGTTTGTGTGTGTGTGTGTGTGTGTGTGTGTGTGTGTGTGGAGTGAGAGAGAGAGCTCGACTGGCATGCAGCCAGAGGCCTGTTCCAGCTGCTAGAGGGGAGAGCAGAGAGAGATGTGTCCTTCCACTTGTCCAGTCAGAGCACAAAACTACCCTCAAAGGACTCGTGCCACCTAACACACACATCGTAATCTCTTACTTCATATACTGAATGTGTGCGTATGTGTGTGTGTGTGTGTGTGCACGTGCGCGCGCGCGTGTGTGTGTGTGTGTGAGTGTATGGGTGTGTGTGTGTGTGTGTGTCTGTGTGAGGGGAATGGGGATCCCTGTTTACCTTTTGCGTTAAGTACTCTGACTCTCAGACTTATATGTATAAGGATGTGAGTCTACTGCATGTGTGTGTGTCTGGATGCAAGTTATTGACTTTGTGTACTTGTCAATCTCTGTGTGTTTATTCTGTATATTGACCCAGTTCTTTTGCGTAAAGACTAAAGTGCATGTGTGTGGGTATGTGTGCTGACCTGTGTTTACTGTGTTTGTTTTTACTTTGTGTAAGTGCGTGTGTGTGTGTGTGTGTGTGTGTGTGTGCACGTGTGTGTGTGTTTGTGAGTGTGTGTGTGCGTGCGTGTGTGTGTGTGTGTGTGTGTGTGAATGACCTGTTTGACAGTGTCAAAGACACAGGAAGGAAAGGCTGGATATCCTCTGATGATCCTGTTGCCGCTGGGCCAGAGCAGATAAAGGCACGGGACCATGTTACCTTGCCAACACCAATGGGAAGCTGGCTCCCGGGGGCCACATGTACAAAAACCTCTTAACACCCCCACCCCCCAAAAGACCCCTGCCACATGTCCACTCTGCTCCTCTGTCTGCCCACCCCTAAGTGACTCCTCATTGGACACAACAGTGGCCTCTGGCCAATCATGGCTCATCCTGCATAGCTCATAAGCTGGTTAAAGAGAGTTATTTTATACACAGGCCATTGTTATTCTAGCACATTCTCTTACATACAGAACTCTCTCTCTTACTCTCTCTCTCTCTTCCCATCTTTCTCTCCTTCTCTCTCTTTTTCTCTCTCATTCACTGTATCCTCTCTCCTGATTGGTGAATGGACACAACATTAAAATGAGATCTGGTCATTAAAAAATACTAGATTAGTAGACATACTGACTAGAGATCATACAGTTACATTAAGTTCATATGAGTAGTTTAAATGTGCATGAGAATAATAACACACTAATGCATATTATGAATAAGGCACCGTGACAAAGTATGTGTGTTTACGCATGTGTATCTGTGTGCGCATGAGCATATGCGTTTCTACACCCGTATGCCTGTGTGGTGAACGGGCTTCTGAACTGACGTCAGGATCCTATCTGATGATACACCGTTAATCCCTCAAGTGATGTGTCATGAATATGGAGGTTAGAGCCGCAATCCCCGGAGATCCTCACACTAAATATAACCACTCTACATTACCACACTACCTCTACAGTGTCAAACACAGGGCCAGCCAACAGAGGAGAGAGGAGAGGAGAGGAGAGGAGAGGAGAGGAGAGGAGAGGAGAGGAGAGGAGAGTTTTAAGTGTCTGAAGCAGATAAAAAAGAGAAAGAGAGAAGCTGTGTTAAGAAGTTAGTGGGGAGGGGGGAGTGGAGGAGAAGAGGAGAGTAGTACAAGGGAGAGAAGTGAGGAAAATGAGGAGTGGCAAACTAAAGAGCTTTACCACAGGAATGGCTAGGGTGAAGGAGGACAGTGAGGAGGCGAAAGAACAGGAGTGTAGTATCCCACACCTGTCCCACAGATCTACTGTAAAGTCTTACCAAACACTGTCAACTTAAAGACTGTCGACTTAAACACTGTCAACTTAAACACTGCTTACCAAACACTGTCAACTTAAACACTGCTCATCAAACACTGTCAACTTTAACACTGTCGACTTAAACACTGCTTACCAAACACCGTCAACTTAAACACTACTCATCAAACACTGTCAACTTAAACACTGCTTACCAAACACTGTCAACTTAAACACTGCTTGCCAAACACCGTCAACTTAAACACTACTCATCAAACACTGTCAACTTAAACACTGCTTATCAAACACTGTCAACTTAAACATGGCCAACTTAAACATTGCTTACCAAACATTGTCAACTTAAAGACTGTCAACTTAAACACTGCTTATCAAACACTGTCAACTTAAAGACTGTAAACTTAAACAATGCTTACCAAACACTGTCAACTTAAACACTGCGTATCAAACACTGTCAACTTAAACACTGCTTATCACACAGTCAGCTTAAATACTGTCAACTTAAACACTGCTTACCAAACACTGTCAATTTAAACACTGTTTTACTGCTCCTGCTCTCCTTCAGCACTAACACAGCTTCAAGGAACTTGTCAGAGTCAGTTTTTAGGTAAATGAAAAATTTCCTTACACTCAATGCAGAAGTAAAATTCAAAAGACTGAGGTCTCATTTGTAAATTACACTGCGGGCTACATTTGGTTTGTAGGGTGTGATTTGGAGTGTGTGTATGTGGAGGGGAAGGGGGGGGGGTGTATGCTAAGCTCTTTACATTTTAATCGAAGTGTTAATACTTTAGTTGCAGTTTTGGCTTTCTGTCTGGAACAGGCAAAGACTGTGGGCAGAAAACACATTGGGAAAACATAATAAAGTCATAAAATATATCCCCTCACTCACGCATATGAGCAGACACTCTAACAAACACACACCTACACACACACACACACAGACACACACAACCCCCCCCCCCCCCCCCCCCCCCCCCCACACACACACACACACACACACACACACATACACACACACACACACACACAGAGTTCTGCCTCACATCCCCGCTGGCCCAGATGCCGCTGGGAGAGTAAAGTCAACAGCCAAAAACACGTTTCTTCAGCCTACGCACAGGAGGAATGCATATCCCCCCTTCTCCCTCTCTCTTTCTCTCAGTACAAGCCACAGCCTCAGAGCGTGTGTGTGTGTTAGAAAGTGAGAAGACATACATGTATTTGTGTGCATGTGCATATGTGTGAATGTGTATGTGTGTGTTTCTCTGTATGTGTGTGTGTGTGTGTGTGTGTGTGTGTGTGTGTGTGTGTGTGTGTGTGTTTTTGCCCGCCCCTGCGCATCTGCCTGAGAACAGATCAGACAGGTTTTGGAGTATGTCGCCTGAGGGGACAGAACAGGGGTAGACAAGAACCAAAGTGAGGGAGAAACGGAGGGAAAGATTGAGGATGAAAAGAGATGTAGAATAAACACACTGTGAAAGGGGATAGAGTGAGAAAAAGAGAGAGAGAGTGAGAGCAGCAGATATGAGAGGAGTGTCGAGGTAATATGAGAGAATGGAGTGAGAGGGGTGTAGTTAGATGAATCTACAAGCTTCCATCAACCTCCTACTTAAAATATGGATAACACCTGAGTTAAAATCTCTGCTGGGATTAATATAGACTAGGATTAATATAGAGTAGTTGCTCAAAGGGCTCCAGCTAATTATAGCATTCAGAATATAAAACTTTCCAACACAATTCTATCTCTCCTTTCCACAGCACGGTATCAAACTCTTTCTCTTTCTCTTTCTCTTTCCCTCTCTCTTTCTCTTTCTCTCTCCCTCTCTCTCTCTCTCTCTCTCTCTGCACCCCTGTTCTCTCTGTTCTTTGGCCTCTACTTACTGTAATAACACCTTGTTCTGGCACACTGGGACAGGCCTTGAGGCCTGGGGCCTCACTGTGAAGCCAGGACCCGGATTTGAAACATGGCTGCTTAGGGTTGAGCGGGTTCCAGGCCCCTGGGGGCTGGAGGGAGGGGGCGGAGGGGGAACAGCAGCCGCAGAAGCAGCCCAGCTCTGGATCACCTTCAAAGAGCTTCCCTCCCCAAGGAGAGACAGAGTTCCTCTGTGGGGGGAAAAAGAGAAAGAGAGAGAGAGAGAGAGAGAGAGAGAGAGAGAAATTAGAGAAGAGAGAGGAAAAGGGAGAAATAGAGACGTGAGAAAGAGAAGAGAAGAGAAAAAGAGAGTGAGCAAGAGAAGGAGAGAGACATGGGATACAAAGTAATACTTAATTCAGTTCAAAACAGTTCAGTTCAGTTCTCTGTCTCTCTGTCTCCCTCTCTCTCTCTCTCTGTCTCTGGTTGGTGATTTGGATCAGCATGCGTGCACTTGCCCTTCATACAGTGCAGCACAGTCGAATGATCTATCTCTGGGCTGGAGAAGGGAGACATGGGAAAAGTGTATGGCACAAAGGCACCCTTGTGTTTCCTATAGGAGCCATGTGAAAATTGATGAGTAAAAGTTGTTTCTGCAGTTTCCCCTGAAAAATCCCTGATACCAAGGACACCCCAGAGGGTCACCCAGATTTTCAGATTTTGGTTCGGCATTCTGCTCTGCTCTTTTCACGAAAGCATATTAAAATATAACACACTATTTCGTCTTGTGAGCAGGAGAGGACCCGACGTGTGTGATGAGTCTGTGCATATACGGATATCTGCCAATTAGAATAGGACTAAACATTTGGATATGTGAGTTTGTGTGTGTGTGTGTGTGTGCATATGACAGTGTGTGAGTGTGTAAGAGAGAGAGAGAAAGAGAGAGAGAGAGAGAGGGAGAGAGAGAGAGAGAGAAAAAGATAGTGTGTGTGTGTGTGTGTGTGTGTGTGTGTGTGTGCGTGCGTGCGTGCGCGCATGTGTGTGTCTGGGTCAGCAGTTTGTTTAGCATCAATTAGAGGCTCTGTCTTCCTCAACGCAAGCGTGAAGGGAGAATTAACGTGCAGTGGCAGATTCCCACCAACGTGTTATTACACAAAGTACCTCATCTGGAACAGGGTGAGTGTGTGTGTGTGTGTGTGTGTGTGTGTGTCTATATCTAAGGACAAAATCAATTTCAGTGTTTCTTTTTTTTTTTTACATTGGAGTATAACATATTGAAAAGTCATCTTTATCATTTTCCGTACTACATACATGCTCTCAAACAGCCATATTTGAACAGCAGAGCTTTTTGCATCTGATACTCTGATTTATTACAGAAATTTAAGGACAATAAAAGTCACAACTGAATTATCTCAGCAAGACAGATCACAAGGACAGATTGACTCAAGCCATGTACTTTCATCAAGTTTTTTTTTTTTGTCATGCACGGTCGTATCACTGAACCCACGCATATATACAACCTGAACAACTGCATAAACTCTCTCTCTCTCTCTTTCTCTCTCTCTCTCACACACACACACACACACACACACAGACACACACACACGGAGCGTTGATTTAATCACTCTGCTTTTTCAGGCTTGACTGATTAAAGTGATGCCTGTTTCCTTCTGAGTTCACATACAGGCTTTGTTCATGAGTGGGTGATGTACTGGTGTGTCTCTGAATAAAGAGGCTTGTATAAATAGGCAGGTATTTTTAAACAGTGGTTTGCACTGACCCCATCCTAGCCAATTAGAGCCCTGCTGGGCACAAGCACAAACTGCACTCCTGTTCGTCACAGTCCTTGTTTTCCTGTGACTCCCCTAGAGATCTGGGTGACTGAGGACTACCCCCCTCCCCCCGCTCCCCTCCCCTACACACATACACACACTCACCCCCCCCCCCCCCCCCACCCCCTGCCTTACCTCCTTGCCACCAACCAAAACTTCTCCACCTTCCCCTTGCATATTGCTGCAGCACATCTGCTAAGAGCTGTAGCCAAGGACACAGGCTGAGCCAGACAGAAAGAAGTGCTTCTCCAATCAGCCAGGGTGCAGCCTTGATGTCAAATAAATGGTATGTGCTTACGCCGCAAATCAAATTAGAGCAACGCATGGCCCCACCCTGCTCCTCAATTTACTCCATACGGCTGAATGTGTAAGTATAATCATTCTCATTACTGAATGAAGGGTTTTACGAGGCTTGTCTTACAGTATGTGCACACACACACATATACACAAACAAAACACACACACACACACACACTCACACACATACACACACGCGCACGCACATGCACACACACACACACACAGACACACACACACTCACACACACACACACTCACACACATACACACACACGCACGCACACGAACACACACACGCACACACACTTGCCTGCACGCATGCACATGTGCACTTACACATGCATGCACATACACAAACACACACACACAAACACAATTGACTTTCAACCACAGTTGACAGGTTCAATTTCAGTTCAAAGCTAATGTCTCCAATAACTTAATACTAACATGGAAAAAACTTTTTTTTTGTGTGTGTGTGTAGCAGTTCATGTTTCTACCTTGGTTTTCAGTTTAAATGTGCAATTCTCAATGCTGTGAACCATATAAGAGAAAAATAACAGTTTGCCGTTGCACAACATTACTGTAGCTGGAATAGAAACTCACAGTGATTGATTCTCATATCAAATTGGGCAAACTGTTCATCTTACAGTCATCTCTGCCTGTAGAGAAAATGCTGAGAAGAGAGGAGATGTGAAATTCATTAACTGCAGAGGGAGTATCTACGTGCCCAAATCCTTTTAAACAATGTAATCTCTTTAAACCTTTTCCTGTTTAATCCCAATCTGCCTAAACTTCACACGCAATGTGGGTTAATCCCTTTCAAACTAGCCATTCCACAGGAGTACCCACAGTGTGTGTGTGTGTGTGTGTGTGTGTGAATATGGCTGCAGAACAACCATTCCCTTTCATTTGTACATATATACAGTATATAGTTTCATTTTACTCATTGTTTGATGTGATTTCTTCATCTGTGCCTATATTTCTTATCAATTTCTTTTATTACCAACTACAGCAAAATTAAACTCATATTTTGATGTATTTCGTTTAAAAAATGTCATGAACTCATTGAATGTCATGAGGACATTGACAGTTACTTTTAGAGTGTTTAAAAGAGTTTTGTAATGTTTTCTTTTCTGTTGAGGACAAAAGGAAATGGTAATCCTGAAAGCTCCTGATTCACTGTAACAAAGTCTAAGACAGAGTTGTGTGAAACGCAATCTGTGCTTCACTCTGACACCCAGAGGTAAATTAGCACAAGTGGGTCAGTAAGAGACAGATTCAAAAGGGAACGGAAAGAAGAGGAGCGGAAAAAAGAGAGGAAAAGTAGGGGACGGAAAAGAATGGTTGGAAGGGGAGATAAATGAGCAGATGAGTGGAAGATGAGAAAGTCATAAAGATAAGGGAAGGGGGGGGTGGGGTTACAGAAAGGAAAAGAGTAAAACAGAGGAAGGTGGCGGAGGAGAGAAAGAGAGTGAGAGAAAGAGTAAGAGAGCAGAGGAAGACCTGTTGTGTGGATAAGCGTTGTGTGTTAGTCAGGTCTTGTCCTCTAGCAGCATGCGTTTGAGTCTGATCCTGGTACACAGCTCCCTCTTCATTCTCTCCTCGGCCTTTTACGCTTCCAAACCACTTACAGATGTTGGCAGTAGAGAACGTTGTGGCAACTGCAAATGAGGAAATCTAAAAAGGGATCAGGCAGTAAAATAAAATGCAGGCCCAATGAGAGAGAGAGTGAGCTACAAGAGAAGGAAAGAGGGAGAGAGAGAGACAGAGACAGAGACAGACAGACAGACAGACAGAGAGAGAGAGAGAGAGAGAGAGAGAGAGAGAGAGAGAGAGAGAGAACACAAGAACCTTGGGATGGCTGGGGGCAGCAGCACTTGGAGCTGTCTGGACTCCTAATCCTTGGCTCACAGACCTGTTGTACACACACACACACACATACACAGTAATCCAGAGGGTAAGAAAAGGGTGGCATCACAGTCTGAAAGTCTGAGTGAACTCATTGAGAATGGAGTAACTGAGTAAATTAGCCATTGTTTTCTCAAAAGAGAACCAAAAAAAGATATGATAAATCTTACTCATTAAAAATGTGGAAAAATGAACAGACAAAAACAAATGGCCAGAATGAATGAATGAATGAATGAATGAGTGAATGAATGTCAGTTGGGTCTTATCTCACTTGACTCATTGATACCTGAGCCTCAAATGCCACAGGATTCAGTAAACTTCTAAGGAAAACCTAAGGACAAGTGTACATGAGAAGTAGCTTTGAGGAAGCCTACTGACTTTAATGCTTATTTCCTGTGTGACTATGTAAACGTCCTGTGAAACAAACCCTCTGTAGGCTCTCTGGATAGCTTGTGGTTGCAGCTGGTGGAAGATTTGGTCATTCATATAAAAGGAGGCAACACAGAAAGGCCTAACTAAAACTGTCATGTGCTTACACATGACACATGTGAAGATCAAACGTAAACACATTTTCTCAGTCAATACAAAGAAGAGACCTCTCCTATTTTTTCATCTAAGATCTTTCATCCTTTCTCTCTCTTTAATCTGTCTGGTTTGTGTGCACGTTTGTCAGTCATATATATATATATATATATATATATATATATATATATAAATATACATGTGTGAGTGTGCCTGTGTGCCTGTCTGTGTCTGCATATGTGTATTGTGTTTGTGTTGCCCATTTACCCCATGTATCCCATGTGTATATGTTCGTGTGCACACGTAAGTGTGTGTGTGTGTGTGTGTGTGTATTTGTACAGTGCTTGGCTATGATTGTAAAGATAAATGGGATTGTTCCCCTTGGCCCATCTCCCCCCTCCACCCTCCACTGCACTTTATATATTAATGGATCCATTCAATAATTCACCTCTCACCATTGATGCCAGACCATGACACTGAGCACCTCCTCACTTCTCTACACAACAGCACTCACATTCTTTCTCACACAACAGAGAGCACCTCCTCACTTCACCTCTTCACAACAGCACTCACATTCCCTCCCATGACACTGAGCACCTCCTCACTTCGCCTCTACACAACAGCACTCACATTCCCT
>NC_044497.1:28932500-29100000 GCF_902362185.1 Chanos chanos | reverse complement strand
ATATGCACACACATGCATGTGTGCAAACACATCACACAAACACACACACACACATACAGGCGTGCATACACAGATGCACATGCCCCCACACGCATGCAAGCATCAACCAGTGTTCAGTCCATGACCTCACCTTTTTACCTCTTATACCCACAGTCATGGTTATTTTTAGTGACACTCCTGCAAAACAGTCTGCAAAAATGACAACTGAACAAACCTCCCTAAATATCACCAGAGCCTTTGAGTTTCACAAACAGAAAACATAAATATTAATATGTATGATATCAAATTACTAAACAAGACTGAACAAAAATGATTTATGATGTTATTTGTTCCTAAAATGCTAAAATAAAGCAGACTTTTTATGGCAGCTTCAGTCAGGGAGCTCTGAATGAAGTATATCAAAATAACATGACTGTGTCTGAGGTGAGCTCACTTTGGTGTAAAATTCTGCAAGTCTAATTTCTATTACTTCATCATAACCACTGTACAAGGGGATAAAAGACATTGTACATATTATTTTAGTAAAACTAAAAAAGGGAAGTGTCCAGTGAAGAATAAATGCATGTGTGCATGCGTGTGTGTGTGTGCGTACATATATACGTGCGTGCGCGTGTGTGCGCATGTGTGTGTATGCGCGTGTGCTCGTGCATGTGTGTGTGTGTGTGTATATATGTGTGTGTGTGATGGAAGCTGGCAGGCCAATGTGAATGCAGATAGGATCTCAGCAGGGCCATGAACGTGTGATCGGAGCCTAAAATCATTATAGCACGACTGGTCACTGTGTCCTTCACTCTTCCGGAGAATGGACGGCTTCTCTGTCTGTCTCTCTCTCTCTCGTTCTTTCTCTCTCTCTCTGTCAGGCAGCCTCTCCCTCTCTCCATCTCTCTTTTTCTCCCTCCCTCTGTCTGTCTTCGCCATCTCTCTGTCTCTGTGCAGTGCTTTATACTGACTAGTCCAACTCTGTGTGCACAATATGCCACAAAATCGTTATATATCTGGACAAGACCGTGCATGTGTGTGTGCATATGCGTGTGAGTGTTTGTGTGCGTGCATGTATGTGTGAGTATTTGTGTGTGTGCATGTGTGTGTGAGTGTTTGTGTGTGTACATGTCTGTGTGTGGCAACAAGGTATTGAGAGATTCCTTAGGGTGTGCATATTTAGTAACACAGTTTTTAACTAGAATATAACAAGGATATCTATATTCATAATCAATAGCAATGTGAAGCCTGATTAAACCAGTGACAGTGGGCATGATGGATATTTTTCTTATTGACATTCACATTTCATAACAATTAAAAACATTACAGATCCAAGCAGAATTTACGGTGACGCAATTTTGCTACTTTTAACAGTAATAATAATAATAATAATAATAATAGTAATAATAAACTTTCCTCTTATCACCTGCTAATACTTTTTTTTTTTGCTGCAGTTCCATGTGTCCAGTGCTTGTAAATGATGATGTAACTGTGCCGACAACTTGTCCCATTTTTGTCTTCGTCAGACACACGGGTGGAAAGGAGAGACCGTACATGAGCTTTTAAGGAAAATTCAGTCCAGGCAATAACGTGCTGGGAATATATGATCCAAGTTTTTTCTGAGACCTCAGATTTGCATGGATCTTAAACATACATTTTCAAACCAGTTGTCCAGCCCCACTCATAAACAGCACATGTACAAATTTCACAAAAGTCTGTAAAGAAAAAACACTCAGAAAGAAAAGAGCAGTATGGCTCTTCTAAACAGAAATGACAAAGTGAATAACTAATTTCTTAATTTGTTTTGGGGTTTTTTTTAAGTTATTTTTCTCTCTTTTTCCCTTCTTTTTGCAGGGAGATGCAGGCGTTTTGGCCTAAAATGGACTGTTTGGCTTAATCCATCATGACATGCCGTCACAAACTATAACACACTCTACATACAGCAATGTACTATTATTATTATTATTATTATTATTTAAAATTTAAAAGTGTTAGTTTTAGTATTGTTTGGGTTCTATCGACTCACCTTATGGGGAGTAACTGACGAAGGCCCGACGCCTAGAGAAGTGACTTCTAGGATAAGGAGAGAATGTAAACCTGGACTGCATTCGGTAGGCCGCGATTCACTTGCCCACCACACTGCCGTTTTGTCCTTGAGAATGTGCAGACACAGGGCAGATAATGTTCTGACACCAGAAACTGAAAACCGTCAGGAAACCAAAGCTTACTCTCCCCTGTCCTTCTCTGAGTTTCAGCCAGGAGTGAGAGACAGGAGAGACTTATTCCTCTATCAGCGCAAACAGGACAGTCCTGCCTGAGAGCAACGAACAGCAAAGACAAAACATCCATGAAAGAGCTGTTCCTGAACGCTTAGCATTGATATTATAAAACAGGGACTCGCCTCGAGAATCATGTCGTCCTTCCTCTTTGGGAAATAATGTATATTTCATTTAATTTTTCCACGAAAGAACTCAACTATCCCTTCGTCATTCATGTGGGTGACTAAGATGAGCGGAGATTGTTGTGGTACCATGCTAATAACTGTACTTCACATGAAGCGTTACCTTGTTATTCGGAGAGCATTAGGACACATCATTTCTCTTTAGTCTCAGTAATCAATGAAAGGAGGGTACGAGGTTTACCTGTTCAGCATGCACATTCACACACGTACATACACACATACACGTGCGGCGTTTTCCCACCACATTGCCACAGGCCACAGTACACGCGCCTCAAGACGGGTCCATCCCGCTACTCTTGATATTTCTCCCTGGGACAAAGTGATGAGCCGATTTGCAGACCAGACAAAATACTGGATTACAAAATACACGAATGTAAAAGGATAAAAGGTGCTGTGATTTTAGCTGCGAATTTTAACAGCGAGATGATTCGGCAATTAAAGGGTTAATTGCCCTCTTCTCGCAGTCTGGCGCGCGCGCTGTTGCAAGGTCAAAGATCTCCTTTTACCGTGCGCACGTGCAAGCTGAATTTCTGCAAAAGTCAGCACGCAAGGAACGGCAGTCCTTGCAGGTCGAGACAAAACGCAAAGGCCCGCTTTGAGCCCATACGCTCCTTAACAGATGAAATATATTGCCTTTCGCTCAACTGCATAGTCTGAAGAAATTAAATAATTCTGAAGCTCTTTCAGGCCCACATAAGTAAGAACGATTAGGCTATGTGAGAGTGCGTAAATTTAGGAGAACCACAATCTTAAAGTTTATCTGAATGAATATACTCATAAACCTTACACCTCCGCGCTATAAACACAGAATGGTTTACATTGTGTTACATCAAACGCCGCTCTATCGCAGCAATTATGGTTGAAATGGGAAAATTCACTGCAGGTCTTGAATTACTCAAAAACAAGTTCTGTTAAGACTTGTTTGAAATTACTATTCCTATTGATGTATTTTCATGACGTAGTTAACGTTTAAGTTACTTAAAAGTGTGATTTCCCGTGCATAAATGCGGAAAGCGGTAAATGCTTAAGTGGGTTTGTTCACATGAGATGTGTTGCGTTGTGGTGTGTAGGAGCCACTTTAGCATTTGCTAAATAACTTAATGAAGCACATGAAAGGACGCAAAAATGAGTAGCCGCCAAAGGAATGTCATTTCAATGACTTTAATAAGCAAAATAGGAAACCATTTCTTCCAAAAACAACAAAAAATAAGACGAAACAGAAACCAGCCTGAATGGAACTACAACAGTCCAAATTTAACTTTTTTTCTCATTTATATAAACAGGATTGAAAATTGATCCCCTCGCATAACACATGAAATTAAAAAACAAAACAAGAACCCGCTGCTGCAGTTTAAATTTGATTTCAACACAGTTGAATCAGTAACAAACCAAAGATTGTTAAATGCATGACTTTTTAACAATAATTCTTTAACGCAAGCACCATGCTTATTCAATATGATCTGACAGCTTGTTAATTTAATCATTAAAATAAAAACTTAACTGCATCTGGCCAGCAGAACCAGAATCTCAAAATAATAATAAAACAAACAAAACATAACAATAACATGTGACATACATCATTTTCATTTTGAGATTTTGCAAAACCTGAATCCTTTATTTTTACTGACCGGCAGAAAAAAATATAGGAAAACATTTAACATCATCTATCATTGAAAACGTTCTAGTTTAACGCATGCGCAGTCTAAATATTAGGTATTTGCACAGGAAACCCCTGATTTTGATGTGATTTTAAGCGTGATTGAAATTGCTTTGATATAGGTTGACACTTTTAAACGGTGGTTAGTAAAACTGAGAGATACTGACAGTTTTGAAAACTGACAGAATATTGTTAGTAAAAAAAAAAAAAAGAAAATGAAGAGGGGAGAGGAAAAAGTATGTCCATTTTTTAAAACCCCATTAGTCTCTCTGTAAAATGATACGAAATTTTGCTGTTATATAATAGATCTGTATTATGCAATACATGACAACGATATTTCTTGTCACAAGCACCTCGTCTGACTCGAGGTCTATGAGCCCAAACTAAAATGAAATACTTCACAGTTCGAGAAGCTACTTTCTTCTCAACGTATATCTTATTGCCGAACAGGTTGGGTAAAAGTTACCTACATGGCAAAAATTTGATTTTCAGTTGCGTTACTAATTTGCAAATAAAGTTACAAATTACTTTTTTTTTCGTTTCGAACTCCAGATTAAAACGTATTGTAACATCAGTGACCTGCATGTTTTCTAACGGGTCACAATTATCGTATTAAACTCTTATATATATATATATATATATATATATATATATATATATATATATATATATATATTGTGTCTTCCTTTAAAGGTGGTCTGCAAAAAACTCAAAATGAAAACTGCCAATACCAAAATCATTATCCAAAAAGTGCACTTAATATACAAAGTTGGTTGACTTTAAATGCAACTGCAAAACGCCAATTTCTGGAAATCAATACTCGACAAAACAATTTAAAAAGTTAAAATCCATCCCCTCAATGTTGGTTTGTAGTTTGCTGTTGCACGTATTTACAAGCCCAAATAAACCCAAACAACATGTGACTGCACAGGCAGTCATCTTGATATGATCACCGTGTCAATTCTAAAGCCCAGAAAACAGCTATGGAGAAGTTCGGATCAACAACATGCTATTTAAGATACACAAGAAAAAAAAGAAAGTACAAAATAGAAGTTATTACCATACATGTCCAGCATGCAGGATTAATATTTTAATGCAGATTTTTTTGTTTTAATATATATTTATATATAACCAAGCAGGCATTAAACCAATGAGATGTTGCATAAATGGCCCCCTTTCGATGTTCTAGGTTGCAGGCGGGTAACAAGAGAGAAGTAAAAGTTTTGCATATTCTGTTGTTTTCAATTATCTCTCACTTTTTGGGCCAAGGGAAGAATGCAGGTCCAAAGTACACTCCTCTTAGCACAAACATTGTGTCATAAGATTTTTTTTCCCCCCAGACCAACAAAGAACAAAATCACTGTAAGAATACTCGTCCGACGTTATCCAATATTCTTATGAGATGAAATTGTTACTGGATACGAAGAAAGTTCAGAAATATGATCAGATGTTTTTTTTTTTCTTTTCGACAAAACAAAAAAGTCTGTTCTCTACAAGCAACTAATCTACAAAGATGCTGCACTTCTGATAAACACTCTAACTTGTCTTTGTATTTCAGTTGCCAAGTGATGGAGATGATTACATATGTGATTATTATTTTGTGGATTATTTTTTCTAATATGAATACAGATGTTGTTATTAGTATAATCATAATCAGTAATGTTGGTTACTATCATATTTCTTCAGCATCAGTTGTCAGGCATTAGAGAGACTCACATGAAGAACTCTGGCGAAGACGGGTTGTCACTCGTGGACCCAGCCTCACAGAACCCGTTCGCGCCAGTTAGTTTCTCGCACTTCAGTTTGTATGCGTCTCTCTCACGGGCCAGCCGGTTGATCTCTTGCTTTAGCTGCTCCACCTGATTGATGAGCTGATTCTTCTCGTTCTCCAGAACGTGCTTCTGCTGAACCCGCTTGAAACGGCAAGACTGAGCGTAGCCGCGATTCTTGAGGGTCCGACGTTTCTGCTTCAGACGGATAACCTCGTCCTTGGAGAAGCCTCGCAGGTGTCGGTTGAGCTCTCGTACGGACATGGACACCAGCTGTTCGTCAGAAAAGCGGTCCTCCACGTTCAAACCGGCCCCTCCGCCATGGTGACCTTGTTGGCCTGCGTGGGCATGCGGATGATGATGGTGGTGGTGACGGTGATGAAGCTGCTGATGGGACCCAGGCGAGGTAGGAGACGGACTGTCAGGATCCTGGCTGTGATGATGATGATGCTGACTGTGTACGTGACTGTGTGCTCCCGGGTGACCTGGCAGGTCGTCAGGATGGTGGGGAATCCCACCGTACTGGTGGTGGTGTTGTTGAGCGTGGCCGTGGCTGTGGTGATGATGCGCTGCTCTGTAGCCCTCAAAGCCTCCTTGTTGAAGTTGCTGCTGGACATGGGGAGGAGGTGGATGCCCATGGGCCGTGGCACCGATCAGAGCTTCCACAGCGTCCTCTGGGGTCAGGCTGAGTGTCTGTGGGTCTATCTGTTGCGTATAGCCACCGCTGGGCATCCAGTAGAGCTCCTCCAAATGATTCTTCTGTTCCGTGGGACTGAAGCTTGGCGAAGAAGGTACTGAGCTACAAGGGGTGCTGATCGGAGTTGAAGACACAGACCCCTGTGGCTGAAGTCGATTGCACTGCCGTATGTTGGAGCGGTCGAGTCCTGCCAAGGCCTCTTTCTTCACGTCGAACTTCATCAAATCAAAGTCATTGACGTATTCCAATGCCAGTGGACTGGTTGGCAGTTCTGGACCCATGGTAAGATCAGCACTCATTGTGTCTCTGTTTTGCAAATAGGCGAGAGTGTTTGCCAGCGTCGCAAAAATCGACTTTTGCTTTTCCTCCCTTTCCTTTCTCATGCAATAGTTTCTGTGAGTCCTCCAACGCGACACACTCGAATGTTGTAGCATACAGTGCCGCTCGATGGTTTAAAACAGCTTGGAAAAGGGAGAAAAAAACTTTCTGCCTAATGGACAGCAAGACATCGGAATTTGCATCATACACGTAATACACACCGATGCAATCTACTCAGTCTGCTAAAAAAAAACACAAGAAACAGAGGTAGCAAGAGATAAATCTCAGTGCAAAAGTAGGAATTCGAGTCCTTTCGCCCGTACTGAACTCAAAATATAAATAAAAAAAAATAGCGAGTGCCGTTAAAGGGCTCCCGTCCCACTTACAGCAACTCTATAATGTATGTCCGTAAGCCAAGAATGCAGAGAAGGGGGGTTGCGGAGAAACAAGACGTCTGATTTTTCGCTTGGAGAGCAGCTGTCCAGCTCTGCACCGCAGAGATTTCGGCTCGCTTCCCTAGCTCACTCACTCCTGAGTATTCAGTGTAGACTGTGTTGAGTGCACAGCCTGCTCTTTATTGTTGTAGCTTGCGCTGATGTCACTGGAGGGCTGTCCCGATACATGGTAGGATCCAATGGGAGCAAAGCGGACCAGCTAATTAGCATAATACTCTTGGATGGGTAAGGAGGGAGGAAGGGAGCTTTGACAGCTCGAGAAAGGAGGGTGAGAAAGGGCGGTTGAGAATACCTTCACTCCCGCTGTCCTAGTTCACTGGCGCATCAACGTAAACCAACAGCTTTTCATCTTAGCCTGAAATTGTACCTCACAATAAATTAATAGGAAATAACCGTCGTAAATTGTAAAGTTGTTAAATTTGTAGATTATACTCATCTCTGGCCATCAGAGGAGAATTCATGCGAGTTGCGATAAGCTCTTTGGAAGTTGGAGTGTAGCCTAATATTTAAAATGTCACAATCAAACAGCCTTTCAGCGGTACGTTATCAGTGTGGCAAACTAAACAAATAGATAGCAGTGTTTAGCCTAAAAGTTTAAAATCTAGAACTTAAAATAAATCTGTGAAAACCAGGCAACGGGCATTAAAATTTCAGACGTAGCCTTTGACTCATTAAATCAGCACGTACCATTCATTTACAAAGTTTTGAGTATTTAAGATCCACCAGTAACAAATGAGAAAATGGCCTCTTGCATTAGGCTACATTTAAGTTACTGCATGAATAGTCTCTTTAACTACCGACTTCCAACGACAAAAAGTTGCGATAGCTCTTAAAAGTAATCTTCAGGGATAACTTTTAAATCGTCTCATATACTGTAGTTGAATACACATTAGTGAATGTTGAATGCAGTTCTAGTAGGCAATATATTACTCGTTTATAGATAGTGTCTTTACCCTTCAACCGCTGGTTAGAGAGATCCCAGTCTCTATATTACAATAACATAATTCTGGGCCAGTGAAGAATCTCCCCAAATGCAGATCTAAAAACTGTCAATATGAAATACACAAAGAAAAGTTGGACCGCTGTATCCTCCTATTTTTGCCCAGTGATCTGTCTGGGAAAACAAAAAGCCAGTTTTGGCCAAAAGGAAGAGAGGCAACCAGGGAGGTAGTGGTACAGTTAAATTATTCCTAAGAAAACACACCAAACGCCGCCCCCATGTGGACAGTACCTGAACCACACGGTCACTTTATAGAAATGTTGTTCGAGGCTTTAGTTAAAACATTGTCTGCGAATAAAAACTGCTTTACCAAAATTCGTCGTGTCTGTTGACTGTACAACATGCACTGATAGCAAATTCATTAAAATTTCTGATGCAGTCGATGTTTCAACGAAGTTTACCGTAAAATAAATTAGAAACTGACATTCAAATGAACAAACATTTCACTCAAACAAACAGACGCTAAAGTTTATTCCATCAGCTGCCGTATAAAAAGTGTATTTTTCGGATGAGAGCATTACGAGTTCTCCGGAAACAATGTGCATCAATGGCCGGTAATTGAATTAGTTTAAGATATTGATTCGATAATTAATCTGCTTCTTCACCGTATAAACGAATGACTACGGGTCTGTGCAGAGTTCTATTGATTATTCGGGTTATTGAAACGCTGATGCTTTGAATGGATGGTCTAGCGATCAAGAGCATGTATAAAACCGACGTTGGTGTCTTTATTTGATATTGTGTTATATAATTTGAACGACGGATTCTTATTATTTTTTCAAATTTAGTATGTGCTCCAAGATACTCAAAGTGTTATCAGTTTCTTGCACAATTGCTACATGTTTGATTTGGTAATTTAACTAATTGATTCTGGATAGGTAGAAGCCATCAACTATGTGGAAAAGTTGAGCAATTGGAGAAAATTACTGTGCGATTTCGAAATATAAGAAAAAGATGAATTCCGAAACTATTTTGAGTTATGTTCATTTATTTATTTATTTATTTTGATATGAGTTGTTTGGCATTTATTTAAAGATCCATAAAGTCATTTTTAATCTTTCGTTCCATTGCATATGTTATCTAGGTTGGTAATATATCCACTAAAACATTACGATTTCAAATGCTTTCATGAGAATGTTTATATAATAAAAGGGACAAGGAAATAATAACAGGCTTGTTCTTAGTATTGTTATTATTATTATCATTATTATCATTATTATTATTATTATTATTATTTTTATTATTATTATTTGTTTTAACTAAATGTAATATTACCTTCTAAAGTCGTTCCTCCAGCAACCTGTAATATCTGGTCGATGAAGTGGAAGACATTTTAAAATAAAATTGTTGTATCATTATGTTTGTTGGTCATATTGCCTGAAAAAGTGAAGCTAAAGAAATTTAAGAAATAACTTTCCTGAAAGATATTAGGCTATATCAAGCGACGCACGTGTTCATCGCCTAAAGTCTGTTGCTCTTTGATGCGACTTCAACACGTTAAATGTACCGGTGCCCCCACCAAAGACCGTGTGTGTTCAGAGGCCGAGCCGGCGGCTCTGCCATTAACATGCAGTAATGCGTGCTAATATACTCAGACCTGCCGAAGGATTCTATTCCTTCTGCAATAGGCCTAGCAGCTTGTAATGGAGAGGAGATGTTAAAAAAACTCCATGTCAGCAGCATATTGGTGGTTAATGATCTATTAAGTGATCTGTGTGCTTATGGACAGCAAAAAAAGTGTTGATGCATGCTTATTTTGACTAATGAGATTCACATCCTACGAATTTTAGGAATGAATAACAGAAATAAAATCGCCACAGATATGGTGCATTTGTCAGTTGGCAAAGAGCTGAACCCCATGTCGGAGGTGCGTGCTCCTTAAAAACAAATTGCACCGTTCTCATCGGTTCATGGATTGACCCGGGCCTGCTCTCTTACACAGCGAAAGAGATGTGTACGCCGGCTGTACGCCTGCATTTTTCAGGCGGATACTATTTTAATACACTAGCAGAGACTTAAGGACTAAATTCAGCTGCGGCGCTAGGTAAGGATGGCGTGGCGAGCGATGTTGGTAGTTCATTTTGGATGTCATTTAGTGATGCATGGTATCGAGTGATCATGAGAGAGATTATTACTCTATCTAGACAGCGTTTCGTGACTTCATTAGATTTTCACAAAGATGGTCTGCACTGTCTAAAAGGCACAGGTGACGGGTTCGCTGGTATTCCTGCTGCCGTTTTTTGAGGCGTAATGATTAACATGAATAATTTCAACAGATCATTCATCAAATTCCTAGAAGAGAGAAAGTGGCGTACTTTTGTGCGCCCGCTCACACGTATGTGTATGTGTGTTGAAGAGAGAGAGAGAGAGAGAGAGAGAGAGAGAGAGAGAGAGAGAGTGTCCTATAAGCCGAATCCTATACGAATAGTTTATGTATTGGGGTGGAGTAATATTAATAGGTAAAGAACCAAATCCGGTTTATTATAGGACAACTCAGTAGATGTTAATGACTGAAGTAGCCTACATACGTGTAGGCCTAATTACTTATATATACATGCCAGAAGAGGTAAAAACCAGATTAAATGACAGTGTGACAGATGACATTTTGCATGTGCACAGTGGCAATTTTTCGGTGAAAACCGAAATCTTATTCAGATCATGTAACTACACTTGTTATTGTAAAAGGTTAAAGCGCATTAACAAGTCAGACTGCGGGCTCTAAATGTCTTTTGTTTCTATATTGTCTTAGTCACAATTCGTTCTGTTTCTAGAATAAGATATTCTGACGGAGTGTTCTCTCACAATTTGATATGCGTCAGGTATGTGTTGTAAATATTTTTGTGCAGTGCCGAATACGCCATTTTTAATGCGATATTCCTTACTGTTTTATTTTAAATGCCATTGTAGAACCTAAGATGGGGAGGTTACTATAAATCTGGAGGGGTAAAACTGGTTACTGGTGTTTGAATAAACATTTTTAGTCCCACGCATAATATTGTTCGTGGGGCTCACTTGTTGGGATGAGCCATATGTTTTAATAAAAGCTGCAGATGAGGGTTCGATGATATTTGTTTATATATCAATACAGGATGATAGATGCATTTGACTTATGACTGACTGAGTTTTTACATGTCAGTGTGCCGTGATTGTTGAGTCCTCTGCTGTTGACCGATGGTACTTAAAACAAATTACCCTTCAGAAGCTAAGGTTTAAAACTATTTTGAAAAAGTCACTTAACATTGGGTGGCCATTAATTTAAAACTGGATACTTACTGACTAGCTCAGACATGCTTGTTTACTCAAATGTGATCGATTTACTGGCCGAAAACATATATTATTAAAGCATTGGGCGCGCGTAAACAGCATAGCTTTAAAAGTATCCAACAACCCCCCAAAGCAATAATTGACTTGGAAGTCTTTAAAACGAAGACAGGCGGCAAGATAAGTGCAAACGTACCTCATAAATATGAAAAAAGAAATCGATTGTACCGAGGACAGCAATAGTTTGCCTTAATAAACACACATACAGAGAGAGAGAGAGAGAGAGAGAGAGAGAGAAGGAGGGAGAGAGAGACTTATTTATACTGTTTTTTTATACTAATAGAGTAATAGAGGAGAAGACGTATGAGAGAAAATAAAAACGTGAATAGGAATTATGCTGGGAAAGCGCAGCTTTCTGAACCATAGCGCCGCTTTACAAAAAAGACCCCCCCCCCCCCGCGATTATTTAGAAGAGTGTGGCGCCCCTGCTGGTCAAAATTATTCTACAGCTCCAACACATTCCTGTCCTAGTTTTGACACATACAGACTAAATCTGAAAATCACTGGACACTGTATACAGCATTCTTACTGGAAGAATATTGGACACTAACGTTTCATTACCGCTGTCACCATTTTCCTCCCTAAAATGTATACGTTGTTTTTATATTCTCTGAAACAGAGATTCAAAATATGGAACACTTCCTGCAGGTTTAATGATTCAGAGAAGTGACACAAATACAAAAACAATTTGCTCTCACGTTTATATTGGTCAGATAGTCAGAATGCATCATTTGGAGTGTCTTGTGTCAGAATCTCATCCTCTCTCTTTCTCTCTCTCTCTCTCTCTCTCTCTCTCTCTCTCTCTCTTTCTCTCTTTAATCCTTATAGACACCAAAATATCAGATCCATTTCATTTTGTGTCATGTCCGCTCTTCCCTTAACCAGACAGGAGTGAATATAAATCACAGGCCTCTCCTGATGAAATCTGAAAAATCAAATTAAATATATAATCACTCCATGCTAGATTGCCCAGTTTGTGTGGCTCAGAAGTAATCTAATAAACATAAAATAGAACAACATGGAATAAAAACAAAATCTGACAAATATCCTTGGAGCTGGATGATCAGTATGAGAAAATAAAAAGATAATGCTCAATTTTTAATAACACGGCCTGGCTATGTTCGTAGCAGAACTAATAAGAGGTTAGGTGGAGAGAGGGAGTTATTTGTGGTTTGCCCTCTTCCATTTTTCTTCTGCCTTGTCACTTTCATAAAACTTTGAAGCCACAACTTTCACATGCAAAGTCAAACCTCAAGAAACAGTTACTCAAAAAAAAAAAAAAGAACAGAAAGAAAAAGAAAAACCTAACCACATTCATTCTCTTGTGGTGAACACTGAATAGACTTTGGTTCACCCTGTAGAAGTTGAGCATTGAGTAAATGAAGAAATATGTAAATATTTAAATATTTCAGTAAGCGAATTTAAAACAACAGCAGAGGTTTACAATGATTTTTAGTATATTTGAACAGACGGGTGAAAGTCTATCAGACACAATATTTAATTTTGTACGGATAAATTGGTCAGTGTCATGTTTTTACACAGACTGTAACATAGAATAAACATTACCTGATATAACCGTAAAGTAACACGCATGAGGTCATAAACAAATATGTATGATAGAAAATATATAATTGCAATCTCCTCTTGAGAGAGACCTTTTCTTCCATTACATAAGTTATTTGGGTTAGGACCCCCTCATTCATTCAATATGAAAACCACACTATTTTAATACTGGACATGAAATCATTTCCTCTGCTTTCGTAGCAATATAACAGTAAAATGTCACTACTGGTGGCTTTTCCTGTACCTCATGGTTTATTCTAATCATGGACATGTGTTCTGTAAATTCTGCGGGAATATCACATTCCCTGTCTGTTTAATCTATTGGAACCAGTGTATCATCTGTTTGCTTCACTGGAGAGAGATTAAAGTGGGGGGGGAAAACAGTAATTTGAGTTGCAAGATCCAACATCATCAATAAAACTACAACTTTTTCCAAAGGCCTGGTGGGTTCATTACGATAGTCTTTCACAAAGCGATTTAATTGTAAACAATGTCATAAACATTTAGATGATAACGTGTCAGGGTTTTATTAATACTAATTTTTTTTGTACTTTCAACAAGACTGCATGTCAACCCTTTCCATTACAGAGAATAACCAAGGACAGAAAGAAAACTTTATGATTGCATTTCATGCAAATGATCAGAACATGCATAATCTCTGGCACACTAAAAAAACACAATAAAATCACCGTCTAATGGAAGAGACAGAGATTCTCTAAAGTGTTTGGAGCATCTCTGTCACTGTTTTGGGAGGATCATACAAGCCGTGATAGCGTCTTTATACTAAATAAGAGGAACGAGAGGAAATAGTCTGGTGGACGTAGACAGTCCTTTAAGAGGTGGATGAGTGAGAGGATCCAGGATGGGAATTTATCATGAGAGAAACTCCTTTGGAAGAAAATGTGTGTGAGAGAGACACACACACATGAGGAGAAGGAACAGGAAGAGGATGGGAGTGTGACATGAGACAGAGAACATATAAGGAGGGATAAATATATATATAAAACAGAACTGGAGAGAAAGGGTGGAGAAGAGTGGAAAGGATTGAAAAAGAGAAAGGAAGGGAAGGAGTTTGAAAAAACTGTGTGTGTGTGTGTGTGTGAGTGTGTGTGTGTGTAAGTGAGAGAGAGAGAGAGAGAGAGAGAGAGGAGAAGAGGAGAAGGAGAGAGAATAAAAAGCAAATGGCTGCTAAAAATCATTAATCTTGGTTGGATCTGTGTCACCCTGCGCAAGCGACACAAAGAGGGCCCAGAGTTGCGTGGAGGAGAGCGGAGCTCTGGAGGCAGTGACCCGCTGCCAATTGCCTGTGAAAAGCCCACCAGCCTTTAATAGACTTTTGCTGATCCGACACTTGTTTGCTGGGCGGCACAAAGGGCCGATTGCGGCACCTGACAGGGCTCTGCAGGCCTGGGGCTCCTCTCCCAGTCTGTGATAAATGACCCAGGGTGGGGAGGGTGTAGGCAGGAACAGGGGGAGAGAGAGAGAGAGAGAGAGAGAGAGAGAGAGAGAGAGAGAGAGAGAGAGAGAGAGAGAGAGAGGGGTGGGGTGGGGGGGTGCCGGTGGAAGTTTTAAGGGAGAAGAGGGACAGAGGGAATTGGATGGACGTTCGAGGACCCTTTTGAAGAGTACACCTTTAAAAAATATGATGCTTTTATTTGTTTATTTAGTTTTACTTTTTTTGCAAGCATATTAACACATATTAACACATATTAACACCATGGTCAGTTGTGGTTTTGTAAAGTCTTACCTTATGTGGCATCCTTCACATCGCTTCTCTCCTTTTTTTTTTCCTTCTGACAAAATCTATCAGTGCAGTGCAAAGTGCCTGCTACCATGCGTTAAAATACAATGTTGATAAGTGGTCTTGCTTTTTGAGTTAACAGAGGTCTTTTGGCTTATAAATGAGCCTTTACCTGTTAACACATTCACCATAAGAAAATTCTTCTATTTTTGAACGTACCAGATCTTTTTTAACCCATCTATAGACATTTTTTACATTTCCACTTACGCTTGCACAACATTACACTACTCTCTGCTATTTGAACAGTTTTATCTGTGAAGAGCTTTTGAAACTGTTTCCATGAAGTAAGTGGTGATAACATGATCTGTAGCAAAAGGGTTTGTGCTGTCCCCATGAACAGGGGAAAGAAAACCTCAGCAGTGAGGATTCATATTCTTCCCTTTCTGCTGGCTGCCTCCCTCATGCTTCCAGCCAAGACAAGGCTGTTTAGCAATGATGTGTAGGAGGTTAAAGATAGTCCAGGAAACCCCATCAGATAGAGAAGACTGTGTGGATCCTTCACAGCGATATATATGAATGCAGAACATGGCCTGTGGCTCTGGCCATATTCCATTTTTCATCCACTATCATTAATATTTCTGCGTTTGGCTGATCTTTATCATCGCTACAGAGCTTAAGTCAAAGTGCCTTCTCGTCTTTGAACTCCACGGGAGGAAATTTCGCAAAAAAGACAGAGACTGGCCACTTACTCTACCATCCATTTCTCTCCTTCCTTTCATCCTCCTCTTTTGGTAGAAGGCCATGTATCTGGCAGACTCCAGTTCGACTAATTTTGATTTGAGGCCTTGATGGACCTAATAAAAAGGAATCGGAGAATGAGAGAGAGGCCTCGTGACTTTTTTGTCATTGAGGAATTACACAATATGCACGCACGCACACACACTCACACACTCTCTCTCTCACACACACACACACACACAGAGGCACAAAAAAAACGCAAATGCTCACCTGCACACACACACACATACACAAACATACAAATGCAAACATGGACTGGCACACACACACACACACACACACACACAGACTGACACACACACGCGCACACACGCACACATAAACGCAAACACCGACAGACAGACACACAAAAAAACATAAAAACACAAATGCTCATCTGCACACACATACACACGCACGCGTGCGCAGACAGACACAAAGACACAGACACACACACACAGGCACACACATGCATACACATACACAGTTGGTGTGAGAGAGATAGAGCAAGTAAACATGTTAGAAAGAGAGAAAGAGAGAGATAGATAGATAGGGAGAGAACATACTCACACACATACAAACATCCACACATACAGGCAGAGACTCTACACGGAGTGCAATTTATGTCTGTGTTCCAGGTGGATGGATGGTGTGTAGTGGCCTGGCTGCTCCATTCTCATGCTCCCTCTATGGATCTGATTAATGTCTCGGGATGTTGGCGAGGGGTTGGGGGGAGAAGAGGGAGGAGCAGTCACAGGTCCTCTAATGGGTATAGATAGAGTGACTCAAATTTCCATTGTAAACTGGACAGAAAATGTTGCATTGTATTGCGTTATGCACACAAGAGCATCTACACAGAATTCAAACCATCCCCTACCTCCACAGTCCACTATACAACTTTACAAAGTGTGCCCAAAAGCTCTTGACAAACACATCACGAGTAGATTGTCTGTTGGTAAGGTTTCCTCTGGCTTTTCCTCTGTCTGCCTTTCTCTCAACTCCTTTCTTTTCATGTTTTTTTTTCTCTTTTCGTCCATAGCACTTTAATTCCTATCCCCCTTCTACAGAATCCTGTTACAGCTGGACAGAGCCCTCCATTTCCAATAAGGTTAGTATAACACACATGTACATTCATTAAAACTGACATACATATTTACTGTGTAACCTCTCTGTGTTCTTTCGTTGTGACAAATTTTTTTTTTACCGATAGTGAGAATTATTAACCATAAATGTTGTAGATGAAGCAACACAATGTTATCATTTGCACTTAAGGAGTAGTTTCTGTGCACTAATAGAGATACTCTGCATAGTAAATACGCATGGATTAACCCAGCCCAGTGTAAAGTGGGATGAACCACTGCACTGAAGTGGGGGAGGGGGGGGGGGGGGGGGGGGGGGGGGGGGGGGGGTTGATACAGCAGCATCCACAGGAGTGACTGCTGTGTCATCATTTCGGTCGTTCTCTGCCCTGACACATCCCATCACGGAGAGTAAAAAAGAAAAAGAAGAGGAGTGGAGGACAGTGTGGCTGCAGTGGAAGTTCCGGGCCATACGAGCCAGTGGAACGCTCAGCTTTACTGCAATCAGCTCCGGCTTCGTCCCTTAATGAAGTCATCCGGTCCCAGAGAACCTCGGTGTGCTCTGCCCTCCAGTCGTTATGCTTCTGGTTGCCCCCCACCCCCTCTTCTCCAACCCTCCCATCCCCTTTTCCTCCTCTCCTTCCCTCTTTTAACAAACAACAGCCCCAGGACCCATGAGCCTCAATAACTGCACACGTTTGCAAACAGTACGAATGTATATGACAGAATTATAATATACATTTATACTAGAGGGAGACTTGGGAGGTGGGGGGTGGGGGGGGTGTAGGTGTAGGTGAGATGGGGAACTGTTAAAGTGTCAACAAGGTAATGGGTGCAGACTGGATGGCAGTCATCAACAAACCTCACATCCAAACTGGCTCCAGCGACAGTACCGCCCAGCCTAAATATTATACACATGTAAAACAGGGGTTTTTTTGGACCCATGATGTCACCAAATGCAGCATATACTATAATGCCGTAAAGAGAAGCACTGCAGGCTAACACACAGAGTGTACATTCACACAGGTGAGACTTCATTATGCATTTCATAATGTATAATGTGATGGGGAAAAAAATAGATTCAAATGATTTCTATAAGGAAGGGTTTTGAAGATATTTCAGAACATTATGAAATGCCAGTCGAGCAACAGCAAGATAAAAGTATTATATTAAATAAATGCCAATATTGCAACGTATGGATCTACAAAAAAAAATACAACAGCTCAATCCTTCTCTTGATGATTGCACAGTATATAAAACTCTCTGTTTCATGCTTTACTTCATCCGCAGCTTGTCTCTCTACAGCCTCTCTCATTGTGTTCTTCAGCAAGAGCCGAATGAGTAAATAAACGAATAAATAACAGGGAAACGTGTAAACAAATGAGTGTGAAACGTGACCTGAGTCAGACAGGACTCTAGAGAGAACAGTTCCACACAGAGCACACCAGCAATCCAGGGTAGGGCGGCAGGGTCTGCATCCACACACAAATCACACAGATGCATGGGTTCACATTTTAGAGCACACAAAACCTGCAAAGAGCGATCAGACACGAGATACAAGATTCTGCCTGAAGAGTGTGTGTGTGTGTGTGTGTGTGTGTATGTATTGCAAGGGTTCAATTCAGATACCTCGTATAAAGTGTGCTAAATGTGGATGTTTGTGTGTGTGTGTGTGTGTGTGTAAGGGTGGATATGTACAGGAATAAGGCTTGTAAATAAATCTGTTTGGGAATTGGGGGTGGGAGGATGAAATATGGTTCTAGGGATGTAGAGCAATGTAAAAAACTCAGGAACGCCAGGGAATAACAAATCTCCCTCTGTCGCTCCCCAACAAAATAAATACACTGTACCACACGAGCCATCCATCTGGGATATGAATCGCAACAAAGACATAGCCTCCTCCCCCTGGAAATCCAAACCTCTTCCACTACCCCCCCCTCCCCACTTACTTATTTATACAGTTCCAGTATTTATTTATTTGTTTGTTTGTTTGTTTGATTGTGTGTTTGTTTGTTTGTTGATTTAAATGGTAACTGCTAGTGGGGCACAGAGGAGTATTTATTGGTTTTATAAATGAAATGTGATTTTTCTTTTCCTTAAATGCTCTTTGCAGTCATGGTGTGTGTTTGGTTTGTGTGAGAGAATGTGTGTGTGTGTGTGTGAGAGAGAGAGAAAAAGAGAGAGAGAGAGTGTTTAAGCTTTAGGAGTAATGATTGATCACTGGGGATTTCATAGTTAAATATCACCACTGACGATTTAAAAGTCTAGCTCACATATTGGATTAAATAAGGCAAAATGAAAAAGATGAAAGATTCGCCTGCCGGCAATGTATCACACAGATGCAGCCCCAGATTAATCTATTAAATGCATGCGGATTTGAGAAGAGTGCATTAAGCCAGCACTGCATCACACAACCACGCAGACCAAGAACATAGTTACACACATTCAAGGAATACCAATACACTCTGGATACTCTTACACAAAATAAAACATTCGTTCATCAATGAAAAGAGGAAGAAAAGCACATGGACACACACACACACACACCCAAAATCAGTACCCAGCAGTAAGTACCTCCTAACCTGAAGACACTCATAGGATCAGGCACTGACATGGTCTATAGGACAAACAGCCTCTTTAAGACAGCCCTGCTTACAGTACCATTATACTGTGAGAAGTCCATTACTGAGCACAGAGAAAGTCTGGGAGGACCACTAATGCTAAACACATAGAGTTACACAGAGAGAACAGAGACGCAGATATGTGGCTAATAGAGGCGAGAGCTAGGAGAAGAGAGATTGCTCTCATTCAGTTCTTTTTTTGACTTTTACTTTTGTGTGTGTCTGTGTGTGTGTGTGTTTGGATTTCTGTAATGCTTTCTCTCTTTATCTCAATGTGTTTCCAAAGGCTTTTGAGTGTGTTTAATTAGGTCAGAGAGGGAGAGGAGTTTGGGCCCTGAATCACTGGCTGGGATAAATATTAGCCTTGTTGTTTGCAAATAGGTGATGTATGGTGCCCATATCCCAGGGTGATGAATGTTTTTTAAAAATTTCCTCTCCTTTATCAATTGACTAACAAACCCATGCATCACTGCCACTCCTGCCTGCGTGCCACATAAATTAAATAACGCTCTCCTATATTCTCTCCTAGTTCTCTCTCTCTTTCTCTCGCTCTCTCTCTCTCTCTTTCCATGCCCCACACCCCCTACCCCCCAATGTTTTTGTTGTCGCCACGCCTGTAGTGCAGTGCTTTAAAATATTATCATTACAGAATGCATTAAGGTGAAATGCTTTCCTAATGCTCCCTCTTCCCATTTATCCCTCTCTCACCCACTCTTTCTACTTTTCTCTCCCCCTCTCATTTCCTCCCCTTCTCTCTCTCTCTCTCTCTCTCTCTCTCTCTCTCTCCCCCTCTACCCCCCCCCCCCCCCCCTTTCTGAGAGGAGAGCTTTTAAGTGAATGGGGGTGTGGATTGTGGGAGCGCTGTGAGAGAGGACTGGAGCTGATCACAGAGGGCTGGTTAATCTTGGCCAGGGGAAAGTCGCCGTAGTCACACTGGCGGGAAGTCCTCTGCAGTAATTGGAGAGTATTTATCAAGCAAGAAGAGGAGCAACGCCAGAGTCATATAACTTTGTAAAGCTCTCTCTCTCTGTGTGTGTGTGTGTGTGTGTGTGTGTGTGGTGAGATGAGAACTTGACCCCAAAACCACAGGGAGTAACAGTAGAATATGGGTTATTCAACATTTCTAAAAACACACAAGCATTAATAAACACACAGACTCTCTCTCTCTCTCTCTCTCTCTCTCTCTCTCTCTCTCAGTGTTTGTGCCCTGTGGTGTCAACTTCAACTCTTTCGCAACTTGTCCTCATTACAACAATACCTTGAGCAAGAAGTGGTTCCTGCCTCACTGCTATAAGTGTGGTCCATCCGTTTACAGGGGATAAGACCAACTGAGGCACCTCTCATACTGGAGCAACCAGTCTGAACTCACACAGAATTCACACAGCAAACAGTGTTAATGACTATACTTTACCATGGTCCATATATTCACAGTCATTCTATGCAAGATATGGGGACATATGGAATACCATATGTGCTCAAAAATAAACTGAAAGACAATATGAACCCTAGACACACTTGTTGGCCTCTGGGTTCTTGTAAGTGTATGTATGGGAAGATTATCTATAATGGTGGGAGAAAAGATGAAGGATTGCTTTTTCTTCGCTAGGTCCAGTTTAGCATAGCAGCTTTATACCACTCCATCACTGTTTCCATCATCTGCATTCCCACACACACACACACACACACACACACACACACACACACACACACACACACACACACACACACACACACACACACTTGTACTTACTATGTAAGTAGGTGATTACATATGAGGAGATAATGATTCTGTCCCTACCCATCTCCCCTACCACACTAAATATTTTATGTATTTCTGCCAGTGTAGAGGGGTCACTCTTTCCAAATGTTCAGGTGAGACAAGCTCTCACTTCAAACCCACAGTCAACTGTCACTGCTAATGTGCACGGAGAGAGAGAGAGAGAGAGAGACAGAGAGAGGAGAGATCTCAGACACACTGTATCACCTCGGACACATCATATCACATCACATTACAGTGGCAGCGATGCACTCATGCGGGCATCCCTCCCCCTCATCCTTGTACCCTGTCCCTGTCCCCTTGGGTAATGGATTTACTAAACTCAAGCTGGTGGGAAGAGGGGGTGGAGGGGGGGGGGGTGTCTACAGAGCGCTCACCAAAGGCCACATGTCACATGAGTGTCTCTTAATTGTGAGTGGCACTGAGTTGGTTACTGTCACATGCTGAACTACATAACTCAACACCCAACCACTGGCTACGCCTTTTCAGACATGTTTTGGTTTCTAATGTTCCTGTTGAGACAGAACATAGCTACAGTTACAGAGAAATAATGTGATACAGGTAAAACTTTCATTAAGAAAGGACAACAGCCCAGGCCTGAACAATCCCTCTACATTGTCAAAATGAAATCTTAGTTTAGGGAAAAAAGGGAAACTCAGTACAGTCAGGCTACCAAATTTTCCACACTTATGGTGTTGTCATTCAGTGGCTAAGAGTTGTCTGATTTTGTTTATGATACATATACTCAATGTTCCCTGTAATTACATTTACATTTACTTATAAACTAGTAGTTTTGAGGATGCTTTTGTCTAAAGTGACTTACAAAAAAAGTACAGCAAATATGTTTAAATCGATGCATCTCAGTAACCAGAGGCTGGTGCTAAAAACCACTCTAAACATCACCTCTGTGTGATGTTTATTAGAAACAAACAAACAAACAAACAAACAAACGTGTTCAAAGGCACTACTGATTATCTGAAATCATGCCAACTGATTCCATGGTGACTCTTGTCATAGTAATGCAGAGAGGGACATGCCTTGGTTTTGACAGGCAAGGTTTTGAGAAGCTGAAACACATGCCATGCACACCCCCCCCCCCCCCCCCCCCCCCCCAAAGAAATTCCAATACATCGTCATTCCCTCTAACCCCTCCACCCACCCTGTCCCTCCACATTCCAGAAGTATGAGTTCCTTAAAGCATCAAAGACGAGTCCCATTGTTTTGGGAGGTCCGTGAGGGCGGACGGTGATAGCCCACTGAAGTCATCCTCTGTTGGGCTCTGATTCAGGTCAGACTGGGTGAGCGGTTCACTGACCTCTGGAAGAAAGAGAAAAAGACAAAATGGATCCAGATGGGGTCATGACTCTCCCACAGTGTCTTAAATAACATACAAATACACATGCACATAAACACACACACATACACACACACACACGCACACACACATGCACACACAGACATACGGCCAAAAAAACGATACAAAGTCTTTACTCTTGCAAAGACTGAATGTATGATTCCAATAATTCCAGTGGGAGAGTGAAATAACATCACAGAGAAAAAATCCCAAACGTCAGTAGCATCTGACGACAACGGAAGTCATGCTCTCCAACTTGAACTGGGATAACTTCTCTACAAATGCTTACGACTTGGATCCATGTTCTTACACTGTGTTTCAGATGTGACTTTCCCAAACACATTTGCAAGGCTGGACTTTGGTCTGTGAGATGGACTGGGCTTGGCCAGGTCGTGGTTCTCCCGTTGTGTGTGTGTGTGTGTGTGTGAAACAGCGGAGGTAAATACGCCTGCGACAGGCCATTTGTTTAGGGCCAGCGGTGATGCATGCTTCTGCCGCCTGCAGCACATTTTTACAGGGCTGGTTCTGGCGAGCCCCTGAGTAATGGAACGGTCGGTTCTGTCCACTCACATGGCTATTTTTATTATCGTCGCTCTTATGCTTTTCATTTTTCATATTCGCCCCCGGGACCGATGGCCAACGGGAGCTTCCCGGTGGACGGCTGGTACAGGTAAACTCACCCATTCAAAATCTCAGGGGCGCCCTCACCTCATCTCCTCCATCATACTCTTAACCACTAAACCTCACCTTTTTTATCAGAGGAGTCCGTGTTTGACTCTGTCTGTCACTGTCTCAGATCTCCATATAAAAGCCATGTCAGAATGTGCAACGGTTATGGACTATAATCTTATCACAGTATAATCTTAGCACAAAAATACACGAAGGGCAAACAGCGGTAGTGGTCCTGTGTTGACTGTTTTTAATTTTATTTGAGTTTGGTTCACTTTTAAATCACTAAAAAGAAAGACAAAGAGTTTTTCCTTTTTCTTTTTTTTAACAGGCACTCAGTAAAGAAAGAAGGAGGAGAGATAGAGATGCAACTCACCTGATAGACTATCTGTGTTTCCGCATGCTTCTGTGTGTCTGTGTAACCAGGAGAGGGTGAGAGCAGGTCATGTAAGGTGGTTGGATGACTGGGAGAACGGAGGTTCTGAAAAGTCAGCATGTCAAACCAACGATTCACTAAGTTACTAAAATGATCTCTTCTATCTTGGCCCTGTGGAAGCACTGCGTTTGCCTCTCTTTAATTTAGCACAGGCTCTTGTACAGGCACCCATAATGGGGGCCTCTTAATTCTGTTGACAGCTTTACTAGTGTTGAATTATGGGAACATGGCAAGGCCGCTCGTTAGAGCTCAGTGAGGCTTCACGCTGGGCTACGCTAATATCTCGCTCTTAGTGCTGCCCAGTTACCACCCCCTCTCCATTCTCCAACCCTCCTCTCTACTCACACTCATCCCTCACTCCTATCATTCCCTCCTTCTCTTTCTCTCACTCCCTCCTTCCTGTGGCCCTCTCAATAACTCACTCTAACAGTAGTGTAACAGGGACCAGAGTGTCCAAGTGTTTTCACAGCTCAGACAGGAGTCTGCTGTAATACGAAGAATTAGATTTATTTAAAGGGTTTTATTCAAACGCTACTTTTTCTTAAAGGCAAATATACTGTTGGTTATTTCAGTTATTTCTTTGTTAATGAGAACTTGAGAATGAGAATGACTCTGATAGTGAATCAGCAAAACAAAAACAACGAACAAATGCAACAACTGAAATACAGCAGCACAAAAGTCGTAAACTTAAAACAGAAAGAGAAAAGCGCACACGCTCTCAGTTATTGAACGTTAGTGGACCTTTGACCTGTAGATGGAGGAGCATCCTATTTTTCTCATATTCTTTTAATCTCTCTTTACTCCTCCTCTCTCTCTCTCTCTCTCTCTCTCTCTCTGTTTCGACCCCCCTTCCTCCCTCTCTCGTCTTTCTCTCATTTCTCTCTCTCTCTCTCGCTCATACACAGACACCAGTGGCCTGGTCCAGTGCAGTAATCCATCTCTGTCAGCAGGCTAAAATGATAACGCCAATTAAATGAGTGGAGTAATTGCCCTGGGGTCCCAGCAGACCCTTTGCCTGGGCAGTAGCTATGGAATAGGAATGAGACCCCTGCCCCAGGAGGGGAGCAGCCAGCTGAGAGACCAGGGGGATGAGGGGGTCCTGCCGGGGTGCGTACGGGTGATTTGTAACTTTTAACCTCCACTGATCACTGATGGTCTCAGCAGAGGAGGAGAAAAAAAACCACATGTATACACATATGCACACACACACACACACACACACACACACACACAAACATACTAACATAGACGCACACAAAACACACAACTCAAATCACTTGTTAACATCCCTGTAACACGACTTCTATTGTGCTGTCTGTGATATTGACTCTTGTGCTGCTCTGCACTACAACCCAAATATGAAAATTGTAAACCTACAGCCTCAAAACAAACGAGTTAGACTAAACACTAGCAGAACGATGTACTTCAAACACCTGCTCTCCTAACTCATGGCCAAAAGACTAGCTTCCGCTCTGACACATCAATGGTTAACAATTCGTGTTTTACCCTGTTGCAAGCAAACACACACACACACACACACACACACACACACACACAAACACCTCCTGCATGTCATTATGTCAGCGTGTATCGGTCAGTGCCTGTGTTTGTGTGATATGAAGACTCGGTAAGATTTCTCTCCTCCTCCGTCCGCTCCTCCCCTCTCATCAAAGAAAGCGGAGGTTCATACTAGCCTCTGGAGTAGGGCTATTACTGCATGACGTTGCACGCGTGTGCTTTCTTTGTTACTGTGGCATCTGTATTCAACTCCTGCCCTTGTGCTGATGTGCTATCGAGGCCTCCACTCAGCGCGCTATAGGTCACAGGTCCATATGGGGTAGCCACAATAGCAGTGTTAACAGCCTCCCCTGTCTCTGACCACCTCCTGCAAAGCACAGGCCTGTCAAAATCACCCTGGGATTTGTAGTCTATCCTCTAGCCTGGTGTGGGGCGTGTAGGACTCAACTGCAGTCAACTCCTTTATCAGCTACAAGCCTGCATTGTGTTGTGCCTCACTTAAAAGTTGCTTTGAATAAAAGCATCTCCTAAAATGAAGAAATGTAAATGTAAACTCCAGGGGGGTAAATCAGCCGCTAATGCCAACACAGACCATGGAACAAGGGTAGGGTAACCCAGCACCAAGAGAGTTAATGAAAACTTTTGCTCTGAACCTAAACCTTCAGACATAAATGAATCAGCCACGTGCTGTTTTCAGGAACTTCAGAATATTAGAGTCATATGTTCATTTAGAGTTCAAATAAAAGCTTGTAGGAATTTGGTCCTTTAAGAGGATGGTTGGAAGCTCTTGCCCTGGGGCATCCTGATGAGAAGGCACACATGTGTTGGACAGGTGTCTTTAATCTGCTGGAAAGTGCAGGCCGCGTCCTCAGATGACTTGCACGGTCAAAACTGAAACTCACTGTCCGCTAAATGACAGAGCAGTACCGTCTCTGTCTCACATTTGCCACCGTAATATCCAATCAAACCAATCAGGGAGGCATAACGAGTGGGAGCCTTTGGATATGTTTCATAAACATGTCAATATGAGCAATAAAAACTGAGGAGGGCTGCTTGACAATAATCTCGGCTAATTTTAAAGGAGATTTACGCCACCAGTGAGGGGAGTTGCCTTCATATGTTCTGCATTAACCTCTCATCTCATCTGACTAAAATAATAACAACAATAATAGCAATAATAAAAGCTGTGCATCGATCCTGCTGGTGGTGTAGCCTGTGAAACCTGGTACCTCTGCCTCTACCAGCGTATGCGTTGACTTATTGCAAGAGAGCACAGCGCCAAATCCATAATTAGACTCTTTTGTTGCCCCCGTTGTTGTTGAAAATGTAATTATGAAAGATGAAACACACCCTTCAACAAGATTGCTGTAAAATAGCATAATTAATATGGGGTTTTGTGAGAACAATTCTGCTTTACGGGGGCCTTGTGCCGCGAGTGAAATTAATTAAGTGTGCCAGGATTTATGAGAGAGGCGAAGAAATGAAAAGAATTAATCGGAGCCTGAAGATGGATGGTTGCTGGAAAATGATGACGCCCGGGCCGGGCTGCTGGCTAACTGCTTTAGGGGGATGTTTCAGAGGAGGGCGGGGGGGGGGGGGGGGGGGGGGGGGGGGGGCTGACGCAATTACACACCCTCTATCAGCAGCTGCTTTGGGTCAGAAATTGGGTAAATTTTTTGGCCTAGATTCGCCCAACTCAATCTACTAACTCCATTGTCACCTCATTCCCACATTTCCCTAAAGTGCCAAAAACCAGAGATTTGCTGATTTTTTTTTTCTTTTTCACTGCAAAATATTGGAATTTTGAGAGGGGTTGTTAGCTGTAAGAAGATGCAGTCCATCCCCAATACTTCATCACTGACAGCTAATGACTTTGTTTCCTCCATAGTGACTCATTTAAATGAAGACAAATATGAGAGCACACACATGCTAAAATTGAATCAAAAAGCATCATTACCAAAATTAAACCAATCATGGATAGGACTATGGCCTTCACTAAAAAAAAACAAAAAACGACAGACATAATCATTGCTAATCTGTAAAGAGCTCGTGGTAATTCCACAAACCTAGCCGAGCATGACGAAACCTTACATTAGACATGTTCTCAAAGGCAAACATAGTGAAAACATAATCACAAAGGAATTAAGGAATAAGCTAAACATTACCCTCCAATCAACACAGAGCAGCAATGAGAGAGAAGAACTAAAACTGACCTACTATCCTAACTAACATTCAGCAGCCAATGAGCTGGACCTCCTCTCTTCTCCTCTCCTCTCCTCCACAACACAAGTTAGCACCAGTCTAAGACCCTGGGCAGATAATTAGGCGTTTAAGCCTTCCCCAGACCTGTGTGCATGGGTGAATCCCTGAGAGCAGTGATAGTCTTAATGGAGGACTAATTGGCCAGCTCCTCTGTCCCAGTCCAGCGCCATCATGTCTGAGACAGTGAGGAGGAAGAATGGGACCGTATGTGTGTGTGTGCGTGTGTGTGTGAGTTGTGATGGTGGTATGGTGGTAATTAGCCCCCCTACACACAGACAAGATAAATGAAGGGTGGGTGGGTGTCCCGCTGCAGGACAGCTGATTGGGCAGGTATGTTTGGAGCGTCTGAGGCCTCTGGAGCGTGTCCAGCTCCAGTAATTAACTACACAACACTCTGCCTGCCTTGTGTGTGTGTGTGTGTGAAAAGACAGTTTTCCCACTAAGGAGGTACCCTTAGCTACAAATTGGCGACCGTTGTCTGCCTCTTTGAGTGATTATGAAATATTGTTTAATTTGCTGGGCGGTGGAGTTTGGAGTGATTTTGATGAATCGAGCATTTTTCTTTCATCATTGCTTTATTGTGTTGTGGGGTGAGACAGCGTGTTAGGGGGTTTGCGTTGGATGTGTGTGTGTTCAGGGAGTGAGAGGGAAGATTGAGATGAGTAAAGCTTGTTAAAATAACTCTCACACTAAACACTTAGTCTGATTGCTCCAAAGTCTCTCAAGTGGAAAATATTACACTTCTAACACTTCTTTTGTTTTATTTTGAGGACACTCTCTCTTTCTCCCTCTCTCTTTCTCTCTCTCTCTCTCTCTCTCTCTCTCTCTCTCTCTCTCACACACACACACACACAAAGACAAACACACACACACACAGAGCAAACATGTGTAAAAGGAGAAGTATGTGAACATACAGTTATGAAGAAAAATGCAAACTGTGAGAAAACGACAGGGAAGACATGATTCAGAAATACCGGGAGAAACAAATAAAATAAACAACTCACATTCGTTCAGCAAAAACCTCAGCAATAGGTAAATACTCACATGATAGAGTGAGCCATGTACCGTTCAGACAGTAAAACACTCCATCTGAGTGTGAGCATGGGATTACATTGCCTTGTAGCCCAAATTCTCACCAAGCTCCTCCTTCATCCACCTGTGTGTGGGCGTGCACTAGTGAGGGTCTCTCTAATTGATTTAATGGTTATCGACAAGGACCCAGCAAAACACGCTTTCAGTCTCGCTCTGATTGAATTAAACACCTTTTATGGGGGTAATCGATAGGCTGAAGACGTCGTGGGGGTAGTGTGTAGGACGAAAAAAGGGAGCGTTATGATATGTAGACCGCCTCAGATCTGTCTTTGGACCCTGTACTGCAGAGAGGGGTTGACGCCACGTTGTAATTCACGCAAATCAATGCTTTTAAAGCATTTAGCCATGGCCAGTAATGAAGCACTGTCAAAATAGGCCTGCAAAGCAATATATGGTTCAGGCTGATATCAATCATAATTACAGGGAACAGGCCAGGACGGTCTGAGAAGGAAGATATGAGAGCAGGGGCTTGGGTAGTGCCATTTTCTATTTTTATAGTTTTGTCAAAGCTGAAGAAGTAAAGAAGCAGTCAGATAACAAATAACTATTGCCATGCTTTTAAAAGTCAGGAGTCAAAGACAGACACAGATCATTTGAGCCATATGAGAGAATACTGATTATTTCTAAAAATACATGATAAAATAGTTACTCTAAAATTCTGTGGATTTGCTGTCAATAGAAAGATTATAGTTGGCACGGTGCATGGAAAACCAGTCATGACTTGTCATGTTTCTTTGCCTAAAAGTGAGGCCCAAGACATACTGTTTGGGAGAGAGAGAAGTATTAACCAAAGTCTGACTACCATTAGAACCATCCAGGTGAGATCACTGACCCACCGACAACACACATCCATCAAACGCTGTCACTCATCGCAACAGAGACGACGGTGACTTCATCGTCCTATCATCTCACCTCATCTAACTCAATCAGTGTCATTCAGTAACCAATGTCTATGAAGGGCCCAGCTCGTCTTTGGATTGGTTTACATCAAACAGTCCTGTCCCCCTCTCTCTACTGTGACCACACACTCAGCATGACCTCACCATCGCGCCGCTGTTGGCATATCCCGTGTGTCGCGTGCGGCGATAACGTCAACCCCGATAGTGCCCCTCGACCCAACCCAACGATCGGCTCATCACCCAAACGTTCATTAAAATGGGTTTAACGTGACTCTGGGCTATCAGGTGGAGCTTTGTGGGTTATTATGTCAAGGCTTGTTAGTATTCAAAGCGTGCTTGGTTTTCCTTTAATGCAATATTCACGAGCACACTGAGTTATGCCAATACGCACCCACACATTTCCAATGATTCATTTAGTGAGTCTTACGCACAGCTTTCAAAGCAATGAGAACAATGACTCTCAATAAATAGCTTTTCTCATTGAAGAGTGTAAAGGGCTGTGTATATAAACAAAGATTATATAAAATCAGAGACTTGACAGAGTTATGCGGGCACTCTTTTTAATAACTATCCATAATGCCGAGAGGCAGGAAAGCAGCCTTTACTTCGTCTTATTAGACATTAGACAGTGTCTAGGATCCTGGACACGCTGCTTCAATTAACTCTGATAAAACCTGTAGACCCCTATCAAATACCACAAGATGACAAGAGAGAAAGACAGAAAAAGAAAGAAACAGAACAAAAAGAGAAAGAAACAGAAAGAGAAAGAGAGAGAGTATAAGAAAAAGTGTAACGGAGTGTGTGTTTATGAGTGTGTGTCTGTGTGTCTGTGTGTGTGCGTGTGTGAGAGAGAGAGAGGGAGGGAGAGAGAAAGAGAGAGAGAAGAATGATGACCACAACCCCTTTCTGAACCCTTTTACCAGGAGCATAATGAAATCAATATTGTATATGAATAAATTCCCCCAAATCTGATGCGTGATTAAGCGGTTTAAGCTAAACGATTTTCTCATCGTGTCGCGTCCCATCGCAGCGTCCAGACTGATGCCTTTTATCCATCCAATTATGATTCTCCACTCTGTCGACATGTCTGTCCTTTCCGACAACTTCTCTTTGTCTTTTGGTTTGTCTCCAAGTGTCCGCTAACCAATCTGTGGAGCTGTGTCTCTATTCAGTACAATCCCTTAACCCTTTTCAAACACTGTGCATTTAGTGTAAATGCTGTCTTTTTGTGATAAGTGTGGGAAGATTGGCTCTCGTTAGCGGGTCTGTTTAAGGAGTGAAAAGCAGCATTAAACACTTCTACACCTCTCTGGCATGTTCCCTGAATCACTGCAAACACATTTGGACTTTCTGACCGTGTTTAAATCATCGAGAGAAGCCTCCACAGACTTGGACTGGATCCAGAACCCTTCAGATATCTTCAACTCTCTCACTCTTTTCCACTTTTCCCCTCTATTTCACTCTCTGCCACTCTTCCACTTTCTCACGCTCTTCAACTGTCTTCCACTTTCTTACTCTTATTTATTAATGCTGTAAATCCCCTGACAGTGTTGGACCTCCTGGCTTTTTGGTACTGATATCAAAAAGTAGGCAGGAGAATTTGGAAAGAAGTAAAAGTGTTTCTTCTGTCTCAACAACAGAAGGATATTTAAGAAATAACTGCATGAATTAAAAAAACATACCAATCATGCATATTAATTTCTGCTCAGCTGATGCGGTATCTACTGACAATACACCAAACAAACAAACACACACACACACACACACACACACACACACACACACAGACACACATGGCCGGAGACTAGGACACTGTGTTTCTGTCTGGTGTGCTCTGACAGGTGTGATGTGGTGGGACTGATGGATGGGTGGATGAGGGGCACGGGCTGGAGGATGAATTAGATTTAGCCAAACGAGGGACCTGGTGGGCAGGATCGAGACAGGTCTCGGCTCCTCCAGCACCGGCGCGTGTATCAGAGTAAATCAATTATCAATCGATACAGCTTTTCAATTTGCATGAATCAAAGGCCGCAGTGAAGCATCCCCTCTTCCTGCTCTCTCAGTCTTCTCTTTCTCTCTCTCTCTCTCTCTCTCTCTCTCTCTCTCTCTCTCTGTCTATCTGACAGACAGATGAAGAGTGTTCTTCACCTTTTCCTCCTCTCCTCCAATGTCTCCCTCCCTTTTTCTCTCTTCAGCTCCTCCAGACTGGATCCATAAGGTGACATTGGCCAGAGACACACGGGAAGTGAATATTAGACAGGACAGGAAGAACGAAAAAATACAAAAAACCAGAAAATGCTAAAATACTACACAGCTTTAGTTTGAGAGAACTGTGGTTATACCTTAAGCCCGAGACGTACGTCCATAAGAGTACAAGCTAAGAGAAAAAGAAAGCCAAAAAGAGAGACAGAGAGTGAGTTATTGTCAAATAACACTAGTCAAGGTGACAGAGACAAAAAAAAGAAAAATCACAGATGAATGGACAGAAAGGAAAAACAAAACAAAACAAAAACCCCTAATATAAGACAAAGAAAAATGTGAATGACACAGCTGCATGGATGTATGCGTAGTTTTCGACAGGTCTGTCACAAGGAAGAGAAATGGGACAACATAGCATGTTAGCTGACCTTCTCTACACTGTGATAACGGGAGTACTGGTTAATTTTGCCATCCTAAACACAGCCCAGCCTTACCTAATAATGTCCCAGGACACTGATGCCATCCGCGACCAGAGTGGTGTCATGCTGCCAGCCATGAGTCTATGATTAGTCCTTGATAACGTCCTCCCCTTTATTTGATCATAGGCAGGAACACTCACTCTCAGGGCCTGGGATACACACTGTCATTTGAAATGGGCTGCTGCATAGTGTGTGGACCCTGTTTGGCATCACCGTGAAAATCAAGCTGGAGTCCTGGCTGGTGAGGACAGACAGGTGACCTGTCAATCTACTTCATTACAGAGTGTAACACTCCAAAGGTCACTCCTAAGTACCAACCAGTTCAAAAGACTGAGAAAAAAACAAAAAACAAAATAACTATACGACGACGATAACAACAACAACAACAACAACAACAACAAAAGAAAGCATTGGAATATTGTACTACAGGGTCTCTGTGACAGTTGGATAACAGCACAAACCGAGATGTTTTCTCATGGACTCTCATTTGCTCCTCAGGTGTCAAAAACACCCATACCTGCCTAAGGGACGTACATTCTCAATCTGCCCGAAAGCAAGTGTATTATTCTCTCAGGACAACATTTATGAAATATGTTCTTAAATGCTACAACACTTGTCATATGAAAAATGTAGGATTGTGTTAGGTGGGGAGAAAAAAAACAAAACAAAAAAAAAACACAGAGCCACAAAAGAGTATGAACTTGTCAACATCAATTCCAAGAGGTAATATTTTCAGACAGATGTGTTTTTTCTTGGTCTCAGCACCGTACAGCATCAATGTAATGCACCCTTAATCATCAGGAGGCCAGGACTGACACCCAGTTAAAATGCACACATTCAGCTTCCCCCCTACCCCCCCCCCCCCCCCCCCCCCCCCCCCCCCCGCAAGCTCCTTTTCTAAACATAAACACAAACACACATACATATAAACATGCAAACACACACTCACACTCACACACATATACACACCCAATGCCCAATGTGGGCATAAATTTTCTTTGCTGTTACTTCTAAGACAAATAGGCAATAAAAGTGCCAGGGGTGTTAACACACACATTTCTGGCACAATCAAATCAATTTCCTCTAAGTAGCCATAAACGTGTTCTTTTTTAAAAGGCGCGAGTGGAGCTCCATTATATTCTAGCCTCTAGCCTCTGCCTCCTGCACCCCAGTGTCCCAGGACAGGGGTCAAAACTCTGGTCTAATCTATCTCATTATCCTGTCCAATTCATCTGACCACTCGCAAAAAAAAAAAAAAAAAAAAAAAAAAAAAGAAAGAGAGAGAGAGAAAGAGAGAGGCAGAGACAGAGAGAGCGACGGCGAATTGAAATTGTTAGCGAGCTTTTTGATCGCAGGACAACGTCCATTAATCACTGACTCCCAGAAGCTACATGACAAAAAGAAGTAAGGAGGGGGCTCTAGGACCTACAGCTCTACAGGGGGTCGAGCTTCACAGAGCAGTAACGCCAGTACTCCACGACTCAGGCTACCCTCAAGGCCTTAAAGACTGCATTACACAAGAGGCCATTTTATACCAACGTTACTGTGCTTTATGGAGCTTCCCTGAGATAGACATACATTGCCTTGGTTTTATAACCAATAGCATCTCTCTCTCTCTCTCTCTCTCTCTCTCCCTGTCTCTCTCTCTCCCCTCACCCCATTATCATACGGTGGCTAAAGTCTTTCCTCAGGAGGTGATGGGATAGGAATTGATGTTGATGTGTCTCCAACAGTGGCAGATTGTAATTATAATTGACCAAAACAACGCTTTACATATGAACCCTCTGTAAACACCCCCACTCTGCCTGAGTAAATGCTTGAGATCCATCTCACTCCTGGGAGCTGGCACTCTGCTTCAAATCCAGTTAATATTCAATGCCTCATTAAAAATAGATTGGCGGTAGTAAAAAAGAAAATTACGTACGTATGAGAACACAAAATCCCAGCATTTATTTTTAATTATTCTTTATGTCTCAAATTTGGCAACAGGGCTCCCCGGTTCCTCGTTGCGAACGTCTAGGACACAACAGTTAAAAACCGTCTGAGAAAAGGAGGCCGTAAACATCCAATCAGGCAATCAGGCTGTGGATTGGTCCAGAGAGACAGTAGTTCATTTCCACCTCTGAAATATTCACGAGTTTTTCATTGCCCTCTGAGACAGAGCAGTGAAAACCCAGTTCCTCACAGTAACATAGGGACTAGAGCACTAAATGAACCTTTCTGGCACTTCCCAAATGGGCATGCCCGTTCAAAACCTCCCCGAATGCCCGCAAATAACACAGGTATGAATCTTCGTGGATACACAGAGTGGACAAAGGGGGCGCCCGGCCCGTGGTAAAACTGCTGACGATAGCCCCTCCCGCCGTTTCTGACCCAAACCACCCTACAAGCTCCAGGGAGATCGCCCCGACGACAGCGCAAACACAATTTCTCTAATGTCATTTTCGGAGGGGACAGAAAAACCCGGGGCTGTCATCGGCGCTCAATGCATGGCCAGGAAATGCGGGATGACATATGACGGATTCTTGGGTTTGTACAATCAGACAGCTCCCCCACAACCAAGCCCCCCTTCTCCCCAACTCGTCCCCCCTCATCTGCTGCCTGAGACGATCTCCCTCTCTCAACCGGGCAGAAATTAATACATTATTAACTTGCCAATGCAGGGTCATGTCATCTCATCAGGTCCAATCAAGTCATTTGGAACATGCATAATTTCAGCACTTAGACACAGGGACACATGACGGGCGCAGTGAGACCTCGCTATCAGCCAGACCTTATAACTGTTTCTTTGTTTTTCTCCACAGAAACCCTCTTCAATTGCCCTTGGTAATATTCTGCACACACACAGTCCCTAAATTAAACTTACTGAGGCCTCAGGCAAGTTATATTGCATAGTGGGCCATTACACTTGATCGACTAGTTGATCGACTGATATGATTGAATCAGTGAACCTGAGAACTTTGGGGTTGCCACCTTCAATAGGAGCATGCAAGGTGCTGACCTCAGTAATTATAGGTTAGAAAAAGAAAGAAAAAAAAAAAAAACAACCTCAGGAATTTAGTCTCCATTACTAAACACATGAATGATTTTTTGGCTCAGAAAAAACATTCTCACTCCAATGAATCAAACACCATTTGTTTTGAGGGTAGCACTGTTAACCCATAAAAAAACAAAAAAACAAAACAAAATACAGTAACCATTAGTATATTATCAATTAATTTGCTGTGCACCATTGCTCCTTCATTAGTCCAGGCACTATCATCACCCAACACTGGCATCATAAAAAATTTATTTACGTTATTATTTTTTTTTAATGTGATTAATGTGATTGAATGTGATTTTAATTTGATGATTATTTCGTTCGACTTTGGGGGAGTAATGTCACGGAGACGGTGAGTAATTGGGTTGGTCGCGTGCCTGGGCTGGTCCGTGCCACAGTTTGTGGGACATGGGATGCTCCTCTGACCTATCGCCCACGCCGCTCCTGTAGCGGTCGCGGCCCGGATCCTCGAGCAGATCGGTGCAGTCAGGCGGGTGTCAGGTGAGTGGGCGGGCGTAGGAGTGGAGGGGACAGAGGCCTCTCTGTCTCACCGGCTATGTGTAGGAAGACGGCGGGTTAAAATTTAACCAGGCCCAGCCTTTCCCTTGAGCCTACCCCCTTGCTGTTAAAGACAGGGTTGATGGATGAGGTCTGTCATTGTGCCCTATGCAGAGACCAAGGCTCAGAGGGCCTGCGTCCCTTGTTAATCTGACCTTCCCCATCCAGGCCGGACAATCCTGCCCATGGATGACAATCTCCCAAATCTAAATCCAGCCAACAGCTAAATGCTAACTGTTAAGAAAAGCTAAAATGCGATGTGCACACATACAATCACAAACACATACTCCATATTTACACTTACAAATCACCAGAAACGTGCCTGAACGACATCCATAAAGACAGCCAGCACGTACATGTTTATGGTGGAGAAAGAAGATATAGGGTTGTGGGCCCTAGGGGCAGTGTCCAAATCAGATGAAAGAAGCAGTGGAATTGGGAGTATTGATGGGTGATTAGTCACATTGTATATAGGCACTTTTTCTCCATCAGGATCCCTGTCAGGCCACATTCATTACAGGATTAACATGTGCAGATGGGACAGATGTGGAAGAACAACAGAATGCAGCTAACCAAACAATATATAATCAAAATGACCAGACGAGCTATGAAACATGCTACAATAACACTAAGTTCACACTGACAAAGAAAAACCAAACATTATCACTCTGATGTGGAGTATGATGAGTGTATCTTTTTCTTACAACAAACTCAATTTTGTCTTTATATCCAACAAAATGCAACTTAGGGAAATAGCTTTGAATTGCACAATAACAGTGGCCTATGGTCTAGTATGAGTCGTGAATTAGAAACAGAGGCCCAAGGATTGAATGGGAGTGGAGCTGCTCTGCTCTGTGCTGAGACCAAGGCAGAGGCGATCTTTCAAAGAGGGGCTTGGGGGGTGGGGGGGGGGGTGGGGTGTTCTGGTTGCGGGAAATACACGCCACACCTCTCTCACTTCACCATGAAAATGTGCCTGAGTGGGACAAGTCCGTGAAGACTCATCCATCAAGCGGACCCAAATACAGCCTGTGCCACTGTTGACACAAGGTTAACAACTTGACACTGACAGAGAGCACGTCCTAGCTGCTGGGATAGAAGAGGGCAAGGTAGGGGCTGGCGTGCAATCTCAAACCGTACAGTCATATTTCCCATCCGCAATCAGACATAAAGCCATTTACAGTGGAGAAACCTCAGAGATTCTATATTACTTACCCATCTCTACATTTGTCTGTTATTGAAGGATATCTCTTTCTTTCTTGCATGCAAATGGACCACTAAACATCTGAAAGCCATCAGTTTAGGAGAAGAGAGGGTGGGAGGCACCAGGAAATGGATGAAGCACATCGGCTGTGTGTCGAACATGCAGTGCTCCAAAATGCAGGGGGCAAATTTAGAGTAATCTGAGCCCCCCCCCCCCCCCTCTACGATGTTATCGGGCAAGGTTTCTAACGCAGCGCCCATTTTTAATTGCACTTAAAGCAGAATGGCAGAACATCAATCTTGATGAGTGGATCTGCATCCCCGCTCTCCCAGGCCAATCTATCACCATCCAGGTCTGCATAACACACACACACACACACACACACACACACACCCTTTTCTCCCATTACACTGTTCCATCTGCAGATTTCCCATGTACTGCCCCCAGCACACCCCCAACACCACCACCCCACCACCCATTTCCATCTACAGCTGTAGGACTGTTTCCTCTATCACACATCACAGATGACCCGCCACTGGATATCTAGGTTTCTTGGCCAAAAATATGTGGTTATTAACTAATTAATAACAACTAATTGTAATCTTTTTTTGGACAAGATTACATTTAAAATCTATAATCTACATTTAGAATCTCCTTGCAGAACACAACTTTACAACAGACTAAAAGCCTAACGCTTGATAAACACCTTTAAGAGAGCAGCTTTTGTAAGTGAAGAAGTTTGCACTTTATCACAACAATCAAAACCATTCAAAACTCCATGGACACTCTAACGGACAGTCCTAAATGTGCGGTTCATACCTTAAGTGGGCTGCAGGGATTAGGGCATCACATGTGACTGCTGGGAAAAGATCAGTACAATGGAGGAATGATGTCACGCGATTGATGTAATGGAGTTTTAACATCCCACCGTGTAATTTCACAGCCAAATATGAAAACTTGTTCGGAGAATTCAACTCTGCAGAGCCACTGCTGAGAACTCTGCTTTTGTTATCCGTGTTTTACAACTGTGTGTGTGTGTGTGTGTGTGTGTGCAGAGGAGAGTACGAATGGTCAGAAAATAAATAAACAAATACATACATACATACATACATACATACATAAACAAAGTTGAAAAAATTGGCTGACAGTGTTTCCACAGCAAAATTATCATTAAATTTAAAAAAGTGCAAAATATATCAAATATAAAATATATTTTGCATGCTTTTTAATATGAAATAAAGTGTAAAAAATATTATACATATTATTTTCTTCATACAGATGTCAGTAAAATGGCAGGCACACAAACAGCTCTTGGAGAGCTGAATTTGAATTGAATTGAATTGAACTGAACTGATGGTTTAATTCAGCAATAAATGTGTTCTATGCCACCCTGTTTATCATCAGATCCCCAGTTAGATGAGAGGGAGCTGAAAACCAACACTAAGAGAAAGCCTCTGAATATCGAAAAGCAGAAGGAAGACACAAGAATGATAACAAACAGAGAAGAACTGGGAGGAGGGTGGGGAGTGGCGACTCGAAGAGGAGGAGGACGAGGAAGAGGAAGAATGAGAAGAAGTTAGAAATGAAAAATGAGAACAGAATGAGGGAGTGAAGGAGTGGGAGGTTGACTGGGGCTAAGGACCCGCTCTAGTCAGCTCTTTTCAATGGGAAGACATGACAGAGTAGACAGGCTGTATAGGACCCTGTGAATGGGGATTCTTCCCCCTACATGATAACTTTGATCCCCTGTACTCCACCACATCAGTCAGCAATATTGTTTAACAGCACTGGGTTAATACTTTAACCAGCACCCAGCATGAGGCCTGCAGGCAGAGCCCCCCCCCAATCTCTGCTCTTGGTCCCTCAGAGTCTGCAACTCAATCAATGGCTCTTCCACAGCCTTCAGTCAGACCAACCTTGCATGAAAACACATTGGACAACAAATGCATCAAATCAAGTCCAAATGTTGTTTAATCCAATATAACAGCTTTAAGAACAGGACCCCTCCCCCCTTACACATATCATAGACACTCATTTACAGAAAAGTCATACCATACACAGATTTCACTGATAAAGCTGTACAAAGCATACTTCCAATAATCTCTCATTTGGACTTTTTACACTGAAGAATCGTAAAGAGGCTGTGGTCATGGCCTCTAATGAGTTGGATAATTAATGAGGTTACTGTGGCCTGTGAATTAAGGTAGAAATACAGTTGGTCACTGGGAACATCCCATCATACGTGAAAAAATGTGGAAAGAGAGAGAGCGAGAGAGAGAGAGAGAGCGAGAGCGAGAGAGAGAGAGAGAGAGAGAGAGAGAGAAAAAGAGAGTATCACTCATCAACTGGTGTGACAGTAGGGGGAAACGCTCACTTCCTGAGGATGACAAGACACACAATGGTGGCAGTGCCCATCAGCACATCACTCAGAGAGAGCCAGGTTAATGATTCTGTGCCCACAACAGAGAGAGAGAGTGTGAGAGTGAGAGTGAGACGGAGAGGGAGAGGGAGAGAGAAAGAGGTGTGTGTGTGTGTGTGTGTGTGTGTGTGTGTGTAAAACATTAGCATTTAGCTCCATTTACAACATCATTACTTAAGCATTAAGGTTCGCACTGCTTCCTAACATCAGGCACAAACACAACATTATGATGTTTTAAAAAAACCTCATCAGCGTGAATGAAAAGTAATGTCCCGGAACTGATACAACCTCAGTTTGAACTGGGAGATTGTAAGGGATTTTTTCTGATAAATATATGCGCTGTCTATTGTGAATAAGTGAATTAGTACCAATATTCAATCCCGCCACTCATGCTCACATGATAATGAACCAATGAAATTCAGTGGTTAAAGTCACAGGGCTGCTGCTTTTTAACCTTTGCACTCCGGAGATAACAGAGCCAAAATAGAAGTTAACAAGATGACTTGGACGAAAAAGCCTTCAATGAGGTCAAAGTCAATAAGCCTGGATATTAACATGGTCACTTAATAAACTGGAAAGGTCTAAAGCCCCAAAAAGAGCACAAACAAAAGTTTCCACTGAGTGGTATTTCTGAGAGTCAAAACATCCCCCCCAGGACACTAAAGGACGATGATGACGCGTCATATAACGTGCTTGCATAAAGGGGCGGGTCCTTTTTCTTTTTTTTCTTTTTGGTTTTGACACAAATAGAGTGAAATGCCAGTAGCGACTACGCAACACTGAACTCATGCTGTTTAAAGGGGACATGTAAACCATCTCAGTGTGCAGAACGGACAGACATCAGAGAAAACTCCTGAGAGAAATTAACAAACAACAAACGTCATTCCCCCCCCTTTTGTTTCTATAGCTAGGGCTAGGTCATGAGAAAGTTCTGTTCTCTTCTTCCTCAAAACTTATTGGTCTAGTTTTTTTTGTTGTTATTTTGTTTTTTAAATTTATTTATTTATTTTCCCCCTGTCATTCTGATGACGAATGTTCATTCCAACACCCACACAGTGATGGACCGAATCCTTGTGGAGAATAGGAGCGAAGCCATCACTCAGTGTGGAGGGGTTTTTTTTGGGCACAGAGGGGTACAGTGACAGGATGGGGATGTGCTCCATCAATAGGAGAGAAGGGGCTTCCTCTCCATGGCAGCTGCAAGACTCCTCTGATGTATCAGACTCAGCAGAATCATTGATCAGCATTGGGGTTAATCATTGATTTGGGAATCAGCAGGGAGACACACAGCCTGGTTAACGGGGCAGAAACACCACAGGAGTCCCCGCAATGGGAACCCATTCCCAAATCTCTGTCTTTAAAGTGATCAAACTCGGTCCTAAACAGAATGTTCCTAAACCGAACGTAGTCTTCAAATCATAACCTGGTTTGAAAGCAGCCCACAAACATCAAACTGTCTCAGTCCATACAGTCACCCCGCCTGATTCTCGCAAGCCTGGACTAACTTTTGCCCTGGCTATAGTTGTAGCACAAACTGATGATGGCTGGGATAGAGGTGTTGACTGTCTTATATTTAAGAATGAAATAATACCCAGGTGATATAAGGAAGCAGAGGGTGAGGATCGATGTCCTGATGGACAGACACACTACGGTCAAGCGTCTGCGGTGCTGTAAGGGGCAGAAGTGGAGCAGACTCAGATCAACATAGTGTAATATTACCAATGGCTCCCTAAAGTGTCAGAGATCATTTACAGAGTCACACCAGAGCACTCTGAGGCCATACATCTTTCATATTGGCTTTGGCAACAAACACAATTAAAAAAAAAAAAACATTCAATCAAACCACGGCAGAACAAAATGTGATCGAGAAGCACAACACAGCGTGACATGCTCACTGTTTACACAGTCAATGCACTATGTTATATTCGCGCAAAACTGGAGGGAGGTTAAAGATCCAGGTATAGTTCTTAATGGACTAACCAAACCAAAGTTCTGTTTTTGCTGTCTAGGATTACTTTTTTTGTATTAGCATCTATTCCATTTCTGACAGATATTAGGGAGTTAATGTTTACCGTAAAGAGAGATGGGGGGGGGGGAGAAAGATAGATGGAGAGAACTGCATCCCTATGAGTGTGGGTGTAGGGAGGGGGTGAGGGTTGGGGGGTGGGGTGTGGGGGGGGGGGAGCGGGGGGGGGGGGGGTGGGGGGGGCGGCTGATGGGACAGGCCATGTAATCCTCCTCAGAATGGCCGGACTTCCTAAACGCATGCAACCCAGAGCCGGATCTATCGCCTGTCCACTCAGCACAAAGCATTCACTCCCTTGAGCCGGGAGTTAATAATTCAAAAGAGCTCAGGAGAAAGAGGGGATGTGCCTGGGTGACAGCATAAAGCCTATGAGAGGAAGAGGTAAAGATGGAATGAGGGTAGGGAGAAAGAGAGAGAGATAGAGAAAGAAAGAGAGAGAGAGAGAGGAGCAGGGGGTAGGGAAATGGTAAAGAAGATGAGGTGATCAGGAAGAAAATTTAAACTCCAACAGGGGAATGACAGATTGAAGGGAGCATTTGGGGAAAAAAGGAAATATGTACAGTTTTTTTTTTTTGGACAAATTATTTGTATTATTTGACAAATACACCGCCCCCCCCCCCCCAAACACACACACAGACACACAGACACACACACACACACGTGCGCACACGCACACAAAAATTCCAAAAGTTTTGAATTCTGATGTATAAAAGCTGGGTACTTCACATAATTTTTGTCAATGAGTGCTAAATTTGTCGGGTAAAAATGCTTGAATTCACCTTGCTGAAAAAAAACACAATTTCCATTTGGATATTTTTTTTTAAAAAGTAAACACGTAAACAAGTAACATTCAAATAATATTAAACACTGGGGCAGACATGACTACGAGAGTATGATGTAAGTATAATGCTTTATGAAGACATCCAAAAACGCAAAGTGTGCGCGCACCTACACACACACGCACGCACACACACACAAGCACACACACACAAGCACACACAAGCACACACACGCGTGTACACACGCACACTCAGCAGCTCTACAGTTCAATGCACTGTCATGCACTGCTCTGTGATGGCTGTCCCTGTAACTCTGTATTCTCATACACTGCTTTGACTTCTGCCCTGTTTCCCCCTGACCAACAGCGTAAGCACTGCCAGAGTTTTTCCTGCCCTTTTTCCCTTTCCTCATCCTACAGGGACCCAGCTTCCCTGTGACCTGCCTCGCCATTTTCAGGGAAACTTCAAAGTCAGGCACATTTTTCCAATTTTTCCCTCTCCCTAAGAAACACATGAAGGGGGGAAGAATGCCAAAAATGCACAGGGAACTTTGGGAGAGGGGAGAAAGGACAAAGAGAGGTTTGACTTTTGAAAAGAGAAAAACAAAAAAACAGGGTCATAAATATGTTACACAAAGGAAAAGAATCTGTTCATGGCACAAATACGTATGGGCACGTGCTTAAAAAGAAAAGAAAAAAAAGAGAGAGAGAGGAGCTTGCCAGGTGAGCAGAATCAGTCCTATTTTGTCTCGTTTTGTTTGGCAGTTCGTCTCCTCATGCACACAACATGCCAAGCAGACCGTTAACATTTGGCTGGGTACCACAAGTGAAGTGAAAGACCTCAGAAGACAAGACTAGAGAGACAGGATCAAAAGAACGTCACTTACAGCCATTGATATGGGGGGAGAGAGAGAGAGAGAGAGAGAGAGAGAGAGAGAGAGCAAAAATGAAAGTGGTATATCTGCTTTCCCATCGCTGCCTTTTAAACTGTTAAAGTGACTTGATGTGTCATCACGTATGTGAATCCTGTTCAGTGACGCTGCCGTCATATCCATCAAACTCTCTTCAATCAAAAACCAACAGCCTACCAAACCCCCCCCCCCCATTCCCTCTTTTCAGCCTCACCTTTAGGGCCCTTCCTGCAGTGAGATTCAGTACCTGCCTGGTTAATTATTGAGCTTTAGCGGGGAGGGGTGAAGGAGCATGGCAGAAACAGGCAGAGTAGATTGACAGATCTGCCTGCGTCGTCTGTTCTCAAAAGAGGAAAAAACGCGGCTGCCTTTCTCAGACGGCACACCGCACAAAGCAGAGGAAACGCGGGGAGGCTCAGGAGGCACGAGGAGGAGGTGCGACTCCACTCACACAGCACAGGGGCGGTTAATTATTGGGACGTTTGGCAATTTATCTGCAAAGCCCTGAGCGACACTGGTGATCTTAATAACTCCTGATGTCTACTGACGCTACATATATTTAACCCATTCTGTTAATCTCAGCCGTTACAGTCTGTGTGATAAGAGTTACAGGAGAAACAAGAATATAATGTTTTCATGGGGAGCTAGTGCTAAAAAAAAATTACGTTTCTTATCATGCCATCACTATACTTTACATTTTCTTCATGAATATCCTTGAGTTCAATATTCCATTTTACTCTTTTTTTTTTCCACATCTGATCTGCTAGCTGTTGGCATAAATTTGACATATTCGACTCAATCTGTCACATTGAAAAAGATCACAGGTGCATTTTAAGGCTAGAATAACTTTTTCAGGAGATCACACTGGCATTTCATATCAGTCATTAGCATATGATAAAAGTTTAGGAATATTACCTCAGAAAGAGACAGCTACAATAAATTTCAAATGAAAACGTATGAAACAAAGAATTACGCAGCCGTAAATTAAAAGTGACAACTACTGACTGCCGTTATCCTTCATAACTTTACAAATACTTGAAAAGCTACGAGCAAAACAGTCTTTTCAGCCAACTGCATTTTTAATGATACTCAGAAGAACAAATGCAGTCTAGTCACCCTGAATAAACCACACTGTAAGCAGCCCATATGAGGCCATGTTATTTTAATAAAGCTCTTTTCATACTGAAGATGGGTTAGCCAGCCCTCTCTAATGACTGACTGACTGACATCATGTAGGGTGGATTCGTCTGAAGATAACAGTGAAGGTGCTTTGACTGCCATGACAAGTTAAATGGGGAGGGGGGAGGCACCACGGCCATTGTCTTTTAAATGAGCTGTCATTGGAGGGGGGGGGGGTGGGATACGTGTATGTGTGTGTGTGTGTGTGTCCTGTCAGCACTTTGCCTCAGTACCTGTGTGTTAATAATTGAGCTGTGAGCCAGTGGAGGTGTATGGACACTAACAGACAACTGACGCTGTTTGATTGACAGATAAGCTAACTGTGGCGCTTTTTTTTCTCCCAACAAAGAAGAAAACACAAGAGCGAAACCAATGATCGGAATTAAAGTGAAAAAGGAGGCAAAGAAGTAAGCGGTGTGTGTGTTTGTGTGTGTGTGTGTGTGTGTGTGTGTGGGAGAAACAGAGGGAGGAGTGGCGGCTTCGGGGAAGAGGAGACGTGAAACGTCCAGTTACTGGAGAAGTCCTGTTACTTATTGCTTTGGATGTTTTCAGCTACCAGATTGTAAGCAACTTCCTCTTCCATCAGCTTCTGTCAGTGGATCAAAATGTGACTGAATGTAAGCCAAACCAAAAGACATATGTTTGTGTGTGTGTGTGTGTGTGTAGGGAGATGTACAGTGGAACTGACAGTGCCTAAGAGAGAGCTTAAGTTTGATTCAGAACCCAGCTGTCATCAATCAAGACTCTGAGATGTGCTTTCGACTAATCTAGTTTATGACAGACGGAATAACATTATGCACAGACGTTCTCTTTTAGGGAAAGAGTGATTGATTTCTTTCCGATTTCCATGTCATCCCTTACCTGTGATATCCTCCATACCCCCCCCCCCCCCCCCAAAAAAAAAAAAAAAACACGAAGAAAAAAAAACACAGCTAAGCCAAAGAAAACAAACCATGACAAGCCAGGAGTCATTGCAGACCAAGCCAAATTACAGCATTGTTAACAGGGACAATACCACACTGGTCCTTTTTTTCATATCCATTGTCTGTGTACACCTGTGGGACAAAATTAGAGAGAAAAAAAGAAGGATAAATGTTGTCCTAAAAAGAGATGTTCTGGAACCCTGATAGTTCCTAATTAACAGTAAGACTTCCAGCGGTAGTGTGCGTATCAGAGATAGCCGGCGGGGGTGGAAGGCTAGAGGGCTTTTGGGTGGAGATGGGGTGGGTTTGAAGTGGGGAAAGTGTCTATTATCAAACGCTGTCTTTATAATGGAGCCAGAGTTCCTCTCTAAGCTGGGTAAAGGTAGAGGAGCAGAGGAGATGAGCCAAGGCACGAATGGGAGCTGTTTTGGAAGTGAAATTGCCTCCCCTGTTGGTCATTAAAGCATCTGCAGGTGCGGTTCACTCAACGCTCCCGTTCCCCCGTCCAACCCCCCCTCCCCAATCTCTTTCCCAGTAAGCCTTGATTTCAAATGGAAAAATTAATGGGCGAATGATAGCCTAGGGCTTCACTGTACAGAGACTCTCACATACACTCCCTCTGTACTTATTCTGCAAGGGAAGGATGGGAGGCAACAAAATTTAGCTCCGGTTCCCCTGCTTGGCCTGGTATTCCACTGTGACAGCCCCTCCCATTCCACCTCTCCCCTGAAAAATTATATACAAACACACATATACACACACACACACACACAGACATCTTACTCGTGGGATACCACAGACTCATACACACATACACACACACCTATTTTCATGCCACGGGGAACGAGCCTAAACTTTCAAATATTAGCTAAAAGGTAAGAAGAAATGCAGGAAATACATAAATAACCTATGTCTCGAATTGGTGTTTCCCATATTAAGTTTTCAAGAGGAAAAAATGCAGCTGAACATATTTTGAATACTTTAAAGGTTTTTAAACAAACTCCAAGGGCTCAAAAAGTTCCGATTAACTTCAGAACATTGTGCAACAGTAATAATCAGACACATGTTTTTACTCACACATGCTGTAAAGCCGTTTGAGACTATCAATAGTGATACTGGGCTCTAAATAAATGTTTATTATTATTATTATTATAAGCTTATATACCATAAGATAATGACTTTGCAATACATTGCATGCCAAACATATGAAAACTGAGTTACACTGGGAAGAGTGGAACTTAAACATTTTGAATAAAAAAACTGCTGTTTCAAAGCAACAAATCATGGCTATAATTCCACAATTTCCAGAAAATGTTGTTCATGGAGACAAAAATGACCCTAAGGCAGACTATTCCCCAAATTTCACCCACCACAAATGGCAGCTGTGTTTGATTTTCACAAATATGTTTAAACAAAACAGCCACAAAATAATCAAATTTGCTTATGGAAACACAGCTTTGTTTGCCTCTATTAACGCAGAGTTGGAGCGACACAAGTAATGGCAAGAACACTACGTTGAGTATCTGCTCTTGACCACTGAGCTGTAAAGAATGTTTTTCAATTTGGAGACCTTGTTGGGGTTACTAAGAATGCCTGTACATCTCCTCTGACTGTTCTTCTCTGGCAATGCCATAAGCCACATCCCGATCCCCCATCTTTCTTCTCGTTTTTTTTTTTTTTTTCCTGGCATTCAACATCATCGAGACACAAGCAGGACAAACAGGAGACGCAGTGCAGTTAGGAGGCGGTGTATTGTCCTTCCGTGATGCCTGCAGCCACTTTTGGCCATGCTATCCCTTTTCTCCGTGCACAACAAAGTTTCCCCCGAAACACAAGACCGCCTGTAAATCCGCAAAAACACAAAAGGTTTATGACTCAAAAGCACAGAGTCATAACTATGACTATGTCCAAGGAGACCTGATCTACTGGCAGACTGGTGCTTTAGTTTCATCTCTCTTCTTGTTGCGAGCCAGATTAAAACTCATCTCACTTCCACTAAATGGCCCACCACCCACACACCCACCCACACATCCCCACACACACACATATCCCCACACACACACGCACGCACACACATACACGCAAAAGCCGATCTGCTTTCAGCCTAAACTCTCCAGAGTATCATACAGGTGTTTTAGGACAAACAAAGCCATAGTCCCCATTATATTCATCACCTCAATGTTAAACGAGAGGAAGACAGGCACCGTGTTTGTCGTTTTAACTCCTGATCTCTATCTCTGTCTCTAACTCTGGTTTTTTTGGTATTTAGTTGATAAGGGGCAAAGGAAGTTAACGAGCGTATGAAAATCTTGGCAAAGTGGCAAAGAGCTGATTCAGTGCCAGGTTGGTTTCAGGCATTATTAAATCAAAGTTAAGCCTGTTTTCTCTCCCAGGCTGTGAAACAGGAGCAGGGGGGTCGGACGCAGGGAATTTAAGAGCGGAAGAGGGGGCCGGTGTTAGAATTGGTCTTGAAGTCGGGGAAGCCCGCCAGCCCTTTCTGTTCAAACATTTGAAAGGATTAACCTGCCCCGCGTCGCTAGGGCGTCCGTCAGGATTCCCGTCTCAGGCTTCCTGTTTCTACTGACTTTGAGGAATTTTTGCGGTGAACAAACTCCCCGCGCTCCACTTCTCTCCTCTCCTTCGATACGCAGATACCTGGCTCAGCAAAACCTGAGAGAGAGAAACACTTTTCTTTCTAGGCAAAAAAAAGGGTATACAGATAAACACCACACACCCTCAAGTGTTTACTCCAGCAACCAAACTACAGAGAGTGAACCAAGTCTGAGTGAGAAAAACACAAATATAAAATGCCAGTGATGATGGAGAGTGTAAAGAAAGACTCTGTTTGGCAGGGTGGGATAACTCAAGCCCTCAAGTCCAAAAAGCCGGTGTCCTGCACGCACTAACAACTTCTTTGGACAAAGTAACAAATTTCCCAGGTGTGAATCTCTCACTCTGTTTAGACTGAGAGCAAAAGGCAGCATGACTGGTCCACAAAGACTAGAAACTGAGAATCTACCACGACTCAAAGCAGACCAGATTGAATTTATCCATGCCGAGATGGAGAAGATAGCTAACGAAAACTTCAGCTATGCAGACAAATGACTCCAAAATAGAGTTGCACTTTCTGGGGTTAATAACAAACATAATATTCAGATTGCAAAAGAACTGGGAAAAATGAAGACACTTGAGAGTGAGAGATATCACAAAGATGAAGCGCTGGAAAAAGGCAGGTCTTGAATTGACTTGAGGTGCTCACACCCGAATGAGCCTCAATTTACACGACCTTTTCTTTTTTTATTTTACATTTTAAGTGATTATAAGTTACAGGTGAACAAAGTTTTGCTAACTCTTAGGCCTTTGATAATCAGCTTGCTCATAACTTAAGTGCAGTCATCCAATTCTCAGGTCTCTTTCAGAAACACTACCTTCTTCAGCACTAAACGTGACTGAGATCCTCCTCAACTCTACGCTTGAACGAACACTCCGGTGATAAAACAAAAGAAAGAAAGAAAGAAAGAAAGAAAGAAAAGTGGAAGTGCGTCTAGGCGTGACACACTTCTGAACAAAACGAAGCCCCTGTTTCTCTTCCCCTCCAAAGCCTTCCCGGAGGGACGTGTAACAGTAATTGCTGCCTCTACACAGCCTGAAGTCTCAACATACTTTCTAATTCTCTCATCAAAGAAACGACATGCTGAACTTTATTAAATTTTTATTCAATATGTTCACTTTCTCTCTCTCTTTCCTTTCCCCTCCCCCTCTCCCTCCCTCCGCCCCCCAACCTTTTTTTTCTCTCTCTCTCTCTCTCTTTTTTTTTAATCTCTTTCCACCTCGACATTTCTTTTCTTAAAACCCATCGCCACTTCACTAAAAAAGAAGAAAAGAAGAGAGGGAGCCCATGTTTAGTAGGGCCATTTCCTTCCTGCCTAGAAGCTCTACGATATCTCGTTAGCTCTCACTCAGCCAACTTTTGCAGCTGCCAGAAGCGAAAAATGATCAGGAAAGTAGAAAGACAAAAAAGGAGGACATAGCGCGGGTGGGGGGGGGGGGGGCGCAGATGAGGAAGACTGGAGGAATGGTACATGTAACAAGGCAAGAGACTTGTTATAAATCGCTTAAGTAATTACTGATGTGAAAACAGCATGTGTAAAGAAAAAAACAAAACAAAAACAAGGGAAGTTTCTCTACTCCCCCTGGACAGTGTAAATAACAGTCTTGGATGTCTGAGCTGTGCTTGAGGGTATCATTTCATCATACGCTCTCTTGTCACTCGCAAACAACACACACAGCAGAGACTGACACCTTTCTCATGCAATATGCTTTCTGCAGTAAGTATATAAAACAAACCTTGTCTTTCTATTCAGTTTCTCATTCTAAGTTTTGAGTTTTGGCCTAATGATGAAAAAGAAAATCAAAGAAGCTCTAGTGATGTGTTAACAAGACAAACGCATGAAAAAAAACATGCTGAAGATCAGGAGAACCACCTCTGTGTCAGTCTAACTAGTCATCTATCAATCAATATAGGAATGTGTCATAGAGAAAAAAAGAGTATAGGTGGACTGAAAATGAGACAGGAATGAAGCCTTTTGGGTAGAGCTGTCCAGTTCTCTGTAGAAGACACTGGAAGTGTAGAGGAGGTTCCACTTGAGTTCCACTACAGTCTCAAACAGTGTTTGTGTTGTGTGGCGTTAGCTAGCGGAGCTCCCTGGATGACGCACTGGCCCCTCACCCGCCCCCCCCCCACCCCCGTGTCATCCATCAGCGCACTCGGTGTTGTTTCTGCCCCCACACATCTCACACACAGGTATAAATCATTCACTGTGATTTCAGGGTCCAGTGTTTAAATAATTAAAGAGCTTTAATTTATCAGGATTTAGCACCTTCAGACATCAGGGCTGGCAGGACTGGGTGTGAGTGAGAGAGAGAGAGAGAGAGAGAGAGAGAGAGAGAGAGAGAGAGAGAAAGAGAGAGGGGGGGGGCAGATGAAGAACAGAGACTGATAGAGAGAGGAAAAGAGAGAGATAGGGGAGCTCGCAGAGGAAAAGAAAATGAGAGTTTCCAATCACAAAACGTGGTATAAAGGATGAGGAGACTGGGTAGATAGTAAATAATAAGGAAAAACCAGCACCTTAAACAAAAGCTAGAGAAGTTGAACATTTTATTCATATAGAAACAAATCCAGTCCAAGGCACACATAAAAAAAGCTCTTAATTAAAAAAAGATCTAATATAGTATACAATCTGCACAACCTAGGGCAAAACAGTTCTGTTTATTTAGAAGTCAACTTTAAGGATCAATGCAAATCCTAACAATACTGGCAACGATCTACCATATATTATTTGTGTATTTTTTTCCCTATATTGTTATCATTTTTATTTATTAATATCACTAAGTATTTTGCACCAAAATAACAATTATTACTCACAAGTCTTCAAATAGCCTCAGAAGTGATAAGTGAAGAATAGATAGATGTCTAAATACAACATAAAAGTTTCTAAGACAGTACTAATCCAGCTTCATTGACAAAAATGTATGTCTTTAGTCTGAACTACACAAGGTCACATAGTGAGGCCCAAAGGCAAGGTAGACAACCATAAATGCCAATCAAATGAAAGCCAGTCAAATCAAGGCAATGCCTCTTTTTTTCCCCTCAACAGTCTCCTGTGCTTCAGTGGTATTTGATGATGTCCTTAGTTTTGACTTGAGAAGTAAAGATGAGATAGCACTGAGTTCTTACTGAGCTCTGATCAGGGAAATGAGATGGAGATACAGGTTAGGGAAAGCTAATTGAGGTCTGGTGGTACAATACTGCCCTCCACAGGCCACTTAATAAATTGCAGTGTAGAAAGGATTAAGGGATCTATGTAAATGTCTACTAAGACACAGATTCTGACAGATTTCTCCCTTTAGACTCCCTTTGGCATAGCAGTAAATATCCAAAGGTGTGTGTGTGTGTGTGTGTGTGTGTGTATATATATATATATATGTACATATGTATACTATATATATATTTTTTATTATACATCATGATGGTTTTGATAATAAAGAAGGCTGCCCTAACTCTATGATATCACATCCAAACTGTCTTAAAATCAAAACAAGAGATGAGATTAAAACAAACAGCAACTGAGAAAGTTGTGATCCTTTTGTCACAAAAACCAACGCACTCACAAAGTGATTTTACACAGAGCCACCAAATTCTGGAAGTTTCTGCTCCAAAAAGATTAGTAGTCAGTACCATCTCTAAAGGTATTCTGCCAGCACACACGAGCAACTAATTGAGGGAGTTTTTCTCACTTTCAATTCACTGAACTGTAAGAAAACCTGAGGGGGCGGGGGGGGGGACAAACATTTAGCAAAGATCGCCCCCTAATGACAGCATTCGGCTCAGTCTTTGCAATGAAATATGAAATATGTAGGGTCATACAAAGTTAAATATGTCTCCTCATCACCATTTATTTTACACCAAGAACTTATTATCCCATGAAGTGGCAAAAGCTAAGAAACACAACATTACTGTGCCAAATGACAGGACAGACCAGCTTCAGTCAAGGTTAGCCCATTTACAACACCAGCGTTCTTTGATTAATGCTTAACCATTCATTTACTTATATGAGGATTATATTCGGCTGATTTTTTTTTTTTTTTCGATTTTTTTTTTTTTCATACGGTGCAGTTTATTTACTGACCGATTCAAACTGAAGGGATTCTGCCAAAGAAACTTTTTTTGTTAGTTTTTTTGTTTTGTTTTGTTTTATTTTGTTTGTTTCCCCCAAAACTCGGAGTGAAAAATACGAAACAGTGTGTGTTCGAGTGTGTTTTGGTAATGTTTGGCATTGACCCTGCCCGGTTCCCATCTTCCCTGACCCTTTCTGTCTGTGACCACCTTACTTATCCATGAGCGAACGCTGAAGGGCCTCCTGGATCATTGCCTGTTCGTCTGTGGAGTAATCCTGCAACGGGAGCAAGACAGACACATTACAGTTCATTCACCATAGCAGGGCTGGGCATTCTGGCTCAAAAAGAAACATTTGATTTTTTTTTTTTTTCCCAGACTTTTGGTCAATGTGCAGCATCTCAGTATTGCTTATGTTTCTCTTGGAAAAAAAAAAAAAAAAAGCGGAGTTGAAAAAGACTTTGCTTCTGTGAGAACTAATGTGCAACAAATATGACACACATGACCAGTGACACACGGAAAGGTGAGAAAACAATGTTAAGAATTTAACATCTTTTGCCAAGAAGTATTCTGCTGCATCAGTTACTTACCTTCACACAAAAGTGTCCCAGATATAGCGGCTGTTTCCTTCCTATCATGACTCTATATCTCTGATCAAAGCTTTACTGCACACACTAGCCAACATGTTTTTTTCTCTGAATTTTACCTCACTTTTGCTTTGTAGGGAGTGTATATGTCAGAGCTGACAAGTTATTGTTAACAGGTTACTGTAACTTGTCTGTTAGTGTGAGATTATACATAACAATAAAGAAAGAAAAAAAATGAAGTCTTGGTCATAGTTTATTGCTAATGAGATGCAATGCACTGCTGGATGCTTACCACAAATGTGTCATATGAGAAGGTGTGACGCATCTTGAGATGCTGAAGGAAATCCGCACTTCTGTAGTTAGGGTCACCCCAGGGCATGGAGGCACAGATAGGACACACCTGGAGAGATGTTTAAAAAAGAGCAAAGACAAAAGATTAACAGACGAGAGAGTTCTACTACCAATCAATGCTTTATGACTAACAGACATGCTAATCCTGTGCTGTTGGCTTTTTTTTGGGCTTTCAGTCATCTTCCTTCTATTCAGCACCAATTAACGTCATTAGTGCTGTCATTATCCCTAACTGATATTATTATAATTATCCTGTTCCCCTCACTGGGTTTTGAAACAAACAGATGAAGTTGTAAGGGGTCCTACCACTTGACGCGGGTCTCGCACATGTCTGGATGTGCAGTGCTCCACGAGGCCGTCCTGGTCCAGATTTGGGCAGTTACAGTAAGGACAGGAGAAAGTAAAGCGGTTCGGCGCCGGACTAAACCAAGGATAACACAAGGAGCTCAATTTTAATTTCAAAAAGTCATGGTTGCTTCAATCTACTTACTGTATTAACATTGATAAAAGGCAGAAAAAAGAAAGATAAAATGGTGAGATGGAAAAGGATATCTGATTTTTCACTGATTCTCCCACCTGACCATGGCAGACTGAGTCTGTGCACTGTTCTTTACTCCTTCCTGAATATACTCTTGGTACTTAAGGCAGTTTGCTGTGTGTTTTCTCATGGCAGACAAGGACACCTGACCACAGAAAGAATCATATTTCAGTATTATAGCATGGTTTAACAGCTTTAACAGAACATTTGGTTATAGAATTAACAACAACAACACACATACACACCTCTTCTCCACAGCCCTTGCATGCACCTATTGAAGTTTGGATCAAGGCCTGCATATGGGCATCACTTTCCCAATGCACCAGAGCTGTCCTGCATACAGCACACACAGGTTTCTGGGGTCGCAAGCACTCCCTCAGGCAGCTGTCACAGAATCTAAGCCAAGGGAGAGAGAGTGATCTCATAAGAGAGCCTAGTCACAAAGATGGAATTCTATTAATTCACAGTAAAATAAAATAAAAAAAATCCATCCTGTTGAAAATGTATTGTTCATAAGCTGTCATCTACTGAAACTGAAACACAAAGCTACCATAAAGGCACTGCAGCCACTTAAAAACCTTTACATCAACTCTCTATGGGCTTCCTAGAGCCCGACTAGAAAGGGACGATGGGTGTTGTAGTTTGTTCAGCGGCAGCAAGCCTTCTTGTAAGCAGCTGCAAACTACAAGTTCCAAGAGTCCGTGCTATGCTGAGCTGTTCCAGTAACAGAACTGAAAGTAAAAGTTAACTGTGTATATTTACAAATTTGCTAAACATAAAAACATACATTTGCGAAACAAAACAACATGCTAACCGCTAAGCTATGAGTAGCATACCAGTCGAAATCACAAAACGTTAACGATGTATACAAAACATATTATCGAATGAATCACTTTCTCAAACTGTCTTAGCAACCTATAGTCATAATATCATAACTACTATGAACCGAGCTATATGTTTGCCACGGTTACACACACCTGTGTCCGCACTGAGTTTTCACAGGACTGTCGAAAATCTCAAGACACACCGGACAGATGAATTCTGTCATGTCCTTGTCACCACTTGTAACATTTCTTGCACTTTGTGGTGCAACGCTGCCCAGCATCGCCATTGCTTCTCTTTGGTACGGGATTCTTGTACGGAAACTACTGAAAAAAATCCTCTGAGAGTCTAACGTCACCGGAGTGCAATATCTGTTGAGAGGAGGAGCAAATTATAGTTAGCTCATGTTACTGATGCAGTTTCGCTAATATACAGAAAACTCCAGCTTCACGCAGATTTGAACGTGCAAAGATCATTGTAATCGTGGATAAAAGGGGCGATGTCTACTGCACTGCTAACCTACTCACTTCAAGTTGAATACAAACATTGCTAATAACAAATAACTTGGGGTTTCGTGTTGTTACACTAAAGACATTTGGTCTTTTGCTATCCTGACTTAACATCTGATGCAACGAAAATATATAAACCAACAAGTCTTACTTGGCAGTTACATCGCAACACAATGTCTTCGCGAAGTCATCTCTTTACAAACTACAACGTTCTTGTTTCGCACTGACAGTTCCGTGGGGTTTCAGTTTAGCATTACAAGAAGACGCACGAGCGCGTTTCCGATACCTTCACTTACACATGCCTGTTCAGCAACGTGAAAACGGCAAATGTGCAGCTGTAAAATGTTGATTTCAAAATTAAAGTCCCGTGAGTACACAGGACCTGTGTGTACATGGTCAGTTTAACTGCATTTTTCGAAAGTTGAAAATCTGTTAAGGTCTGGTTTTTGTGCAGTGGATGCGTGTGGAGAGCATATGGGGAGAGACTGTACTTAATCCGTCAGTTGTTTTGTTAAGCACCTGCAATTTCCTAATATCAATAATGCTCACAAATATATTTGCAAGGCATTTTTCTTAACAAGACACATGAACAGAGATTGATAAACTTCTTCAGAAACCATCGGTAAATGCTTTTTCATGGAGTCTTTCATGGTCGGATGTTGAATAGTCAGACCTTGAATTCGGATTAAGGGCGTGTTATTACTCTATTCTACAGGTATTTCCGTAGCTTTTGATGTAATTATATGAAGAACCACACCAATAATTTTGATGAGAGCATAGTGAAACAATCAGATTGGCTGCTTATGTAATTTCCTGATCTGATGTGTGACAATGAGCCAGTTATTGCAGAAAATGTTTTTAAAATGAGAGTTTTGCAAATGTAAAAAAACTTCTCGAGATGACAGAGTTAACCCTTCAACTCATCATGCATGCACAACTAGCACATCAAAAGAAGGATGGTTGTTTAAACAGTGTTGACAACATATTTTTTTATATTATTATTATTGTAGTTGTTGTTGTTGTTGTTGTTCTGTATTATTATTAGTAGTAGTTGTAGTAGTAGTAGTTGTAGTAGTAGTATTGTTGTTGTTGTTGTTGTGTTGTTGTTGTTTCATGAAAGTGATAATTATACTGCCATTGTATCAACTACTCCTCAAGTTTTCTGTTGTGGCCTCAGCGCACAAAGCTGTATATATCCAATTGCTGGTTATCACTTCAGAGCCTGTAACACTCATGTGATACGAAAGAATATTATTTCAACGTCAGTGTGGTTCAGTATTTTCAGTTTAGTGCGCAAACGTCACATGTAGCTGTTGAAGCTGATTTTATACTGAAAGGCAAAAAAAAAAAAAATTCCCATTGCTTCTGATTATATATACGTGAGGCTTTCGTTGTGAGGGTTTTTATTTTGCAGATGTGGAGAGCAGAAAAATACAATTCCTGTTTATATTTTTGGCTCACGGTTGCTAAATGCACGACTTGTTGTTGGTAATCAATTTTGCACATGCGCAGAGGGGCAGTGGGGATTTCCAGTGAAACGCCAAGGTAAGGTGTTGAATGTTAGTGGCGTCTCACCAAAAATTGCATGGTTCATCGTTTAAGTGTTTTGCTCCACTGCTATCACATATGTTGTTATTTCATTGTAATACAATCGGATTTTCATTTATAGTAACAGACCATACCTGCAGCCATATCAAAAGTCCATAGAAGCTGTCTTGTTAGCGAGCTGGTTAACTAGCAAGCTAGCTAGTTGGAGTTGGGCGTCTCTGATTTCTAGGGCCCCTGTGACAGCCCTAAAACAGAAAAATAACTCGATAAGCCATTTGATCAAAACAAATATCTTACATTTGGCGAGGATCAGTCTTAATTTCAAGAACTTGTTTCGGGTTTATGCGCCAGATGCTTCTCATCCTGTAACAGTTTAGTTTAACGTCAGCCCGCTAAATGAAGGCTCATTTTGACATCAGTCATTTGTACGTATTTATTTGGCTATGTTCTGTCGCATGGTTGCTACGTGACGTTAGCTAATGTAAAGCATCCACCATCACTAACAAACCCGGTCTCACTCGAACTGTTCTCAGGCTTTTGGACAAAACAAATGGTTAACCACCGTATATTGTTGTCTACTACGTGAACCCGGTAACTGTTTTTGCTAGCTAGCTCTTTTCCTTCTCTTCAGTCTCTCCTTGTATCCGGTATGCAGCCTCCCTTACGAGGATGGAAGCATCACATCCGCGAATGAGGGAGGGAAGGGCGTGTGTATCGCAAAAACCGGTTGCATTCAGATTGAGCCTGATAGTTCGTCGCCATAGATTTTGCCATAGACACTTTAAATGCACGCAACGTGTATCCAGAGTTACCGAAATATGTCAGTGAAACTGGCTCCGGTGACGATGATCACAAGTTCCCATCGAAATGCAAAGACGGTAGCTTCGAATATGGATGCCGTAATGAGGGCGTATGTATGTGAGTGATTGTACATTTGTGTCAGCGTTAAGTAGCTAACCACGGAGGATGCATTTGAAATAGTAACAGTAAGTTGTACGATAAGATAATAGGTGAAATGGAAGGGTTGCTTCACGTTCACACTGTAGTTTTCCATGACAGTGGTTGTGTGGGTGTGTATCACTGCACCCCTCCATGCTAGAGTAAGCGTGGGATACGTTACTGAAGTGGCAAGTTTGACCATTTGATGTTTTTTTTCTGTTAATTTGGGAGTAGCTCTTGGTTGTGGTCTGTCTTGGATTTCTTAACGATGCATGTGAGCTTTTCTTAATCATGGGGTGATATTTTGTTCACCAGTAAGGATGTAAAAGACCCCTAAATGCTCAAACTGTTTTCACTACATCTAGATTATGAGAAACTCACTGTTATATGCAAAGAGGACATTATTTCTACTTTATTTTTCTGTTGCAGCAGTTTGCATATTTTGGATATGTTCATCTGCACTTCCATCTATTGCAGCACATCCTGACCTTGAACCCACAGAGGGTGGCAGACTCAAGTCCAAAAACACTCGCAGTGAAGAGCCCTCCTTCACCCAGCCCCCATCTACCCTCTCTCTCTAAACTGTCCCTCTGCCCTCTAGAAGGCAATTTGGTTAATGAAGGATCTGGAGTGAAAGCATGAACCGAAAGCAAAACGAGCTTTCAAATTAAACCAAGACAAGTGGGGCGATTCAGATAGATCTGAGTTATCTTTCAATTTTTTTTTTCTTGGATTTCACCAATTTTTATTTTTTTTTTCTCTGGAGGATGGTTGTGTCCTGCTGATCGTGCCATCCCTGGACTGCGTGACCGCTCCTCTTCCTCCAGTCTCCGGCCCAACGGGACTGTGCGATGGCTGAGTGTGCCTGAGAGGCGTCCGGGGTGGGGGATGAGAGAGGAGGTGCAGGGTACGCAGCCCACTGCCACCAATGGATGCCAAGCTGCGTGAGGATTTGTTCAGGAGGTATGTGGCATCGCTGGAGAAACGACTTGAAGAGGGTTCTGGTAGCGGGGGAGAAGGAGGTGGTAAGCAGGGGTCCACGAGCGAAGAGGCGCTCATCTCCACGGCTACCGCTCTCTTAGGGGCCTACCAGCCCGACCCGGGGAACCGGTTCCGAATGGTACGGTTCTACGACATTGTGGAGAACTCACTACGGACCCACAGGGGCTCAAGCCTCAAGTCCCTGGAAACGGCCTTCTCTACCCTGGAGTCGGTCTGTACCAACTTACTGCTTTTTCCCTGGAAGAAAGAGTTTCGCTGTATCAAGGTGAGTGCTCAGATATCAGAATACATTCAGGGGTCTTGGCAGGGGTCTTGTTTAAAAAAAAGAAAAGAAATATCAATGGTACTTTAATATGCCATCATATAACAAATATTTGAATTAATTTTGCTGAATATTTTTAATATTTCAGTCACTTCAGCATGGACAGAGTTTTTACGCTTCGGACACTTGATGAAGTGTTTTAAAACTGTCAGACTAGCATCAGTGTTTTAATCCTGTCGGAGTTTGCCCAAAAGCTTAAAGCTCCCTAGGTTAGGTGTCTCTGTGTTTACAGGAGAGTTACGGTTTTGGGTCTGATGGTGTTTTTCGGGGTGTTCTCTGTTCACGCAGACCTTCACTGGGCCATATGTGTATCAGCTGCAGTCAGCCATGTGTGATTCAGACCTGCGCTCTCTGCTGCGCTCCATGGGCTATACCAGGGACCAGGAGCTGCAGTACCACGTCAGAGACCATCCTGGCGGAGCTCCACACCTCCGACAGCTGGCCTTTGAGCTGCTCTTGGCCCAGGCCGAGTGCCGTCTGCTGGGGGAGGTGGTGGCTCTGTCTCGGGGGGTGGCGTCCGAGCTGGACGCAGTGGAGATCAGGAGGAACAGCCGGGAAGACGCCGCGGGTTGCGCCGATGTGCTCCGCCGACAGGAGGTGGTAACGGGGGACATGTCCCGCCTGTCGGTGCGTCCCATGGACATAGAACGAGCCCCCCTGAGGAGGAGCGGACGACCGTCCAAGTCAGTGGACGTGACAGACAGCGCGGGCCACTGGCATCCCGCCAGCAAGCCGGTTCTGAGGGCCTCCCTCAGCCTCCGCAAGGAGCCGCTGTTCGTGGACACTGAGGAGGACATGAAGGACGAGATCATCAGGCCAAACACCTCGCTGTTCTCCGTCGCCGCCCCGCCCTCCTACAGCCCCGTGGCCGAGTTCTTCCCCATCCAGTCGCCCCCATCCGAGCCCTATTCCTATCACTTGTCCTCGCTGGACGAAATCGACCTATACACGGAGAGGGGACTGGGCGGGCGTCAGACGCCCTCCAGGCCGCCAAGCAGAGAGCCGCGGGAAGCCCGGGACGGCTGGACTGTTAAGAGTCATGGAATGAAGTGTCAGGGGTGCGGTCAAGGGTGCCCAAACCTCTCCTCGTGTCAGAGCTGTGATATGATCCTGTGCCCTTCCTGTCACACCAGCGACCCGGCCCCCTGTTGCGGCTATCAGGACTACCCCAAAACCTCGCGCCCCTCGGACGGATACGTTCCCATGAAAGAGAAGCTGTCCGTCTACTCCAACACCCACTCCCACGTGCACCCCCATCCGCCCCCTCACTCTCACCCTCAGCTGGCAGACAAACCCATGTTGAGCACCAAGCTGTTTCCTAGCAAGCCCGTCGCCATGGTTCCCACCTCCAGCGCCGCCCCCATCAGCAGCGAGAGGATGAGCGTGGGCGGCTCGCGCTGCGGGTTCTGTAACAAGCCGGGCGCCACGCACACCTGCGTTAACTGTTCCAAGGTTTCCTGCGACCAGTGCATGAACCTGTATGCCAGTGACATGTGCACCCGCAAAAACCCCAACCACAACTTCATGCCAAACCACCAGCTCAACTTCAAGTCCAGTACCATATCACACCTGGTCTATCGATAGGCAAGCACATGCCCCGGGCGTGCGCTGTCTGTCTCTCCTCCCTCTGCTTTCTCTCTATCTCGTCTCTCTCTCTCTCTCTCTCTCTCTCTCTCTCTGTCTTTCACTTTCAAGGTTTTGACAGCTCTGGAATGCATACAGCATCAGTGAAGCAGCAAATCTCCTCCAATCTAGTTCACTGCAGCTTTTTTTTTTCCTCTCTCTCTCTTTTTCCTTCCTTCTTTCTTCCTCTTATCGCTCTCCATTTACGCTTGCTCGGTCATGTGATCTTGTAGTTCTTCCTTCCCCTCTGAGTCTAACTTTACTTCTGGTGAAATTAAAGAAGAAAACAAACAAACAAACAAACAAACAAAAACACGAAAGAACAAAACGGAAAAGCCGCTCGGCTTGAACTTGGTTGCCCCAAACTTGATGTTCGTCTTCTGAAAACTCTGGCTTCACCTTTGTAGGATCATCCCCATCTAGGACACTTCAGCAAAAACTTTCCTGGATTTGAATGACATATGAAGAAACGTTTTCAAACTTGAAAAAAAAAAAAAAGAGAAATCAAACATAAACTGAAAAGAAACATTACACTGGAATTCAATATTATATATTTTGAATGGAATATTCTATAAATCTATGTGAGACCGTTCTTTGTGTGGGTGGGATTGTTTGGGGGGGGGGGGGGGGGGGTGAACTTGGGCAAGGGGAATAGGTAAGTGGTGCAAATTTGTATCAGGTGTGATTGTAAGCCACTATATAGTCCACTGATGAACAACGCCTTTGTCAGTTTAGCCTAAAGATTCAAGTCATCAGGCTGCGTTTTGAAAAGTGCTGCTGTGTGAAGTGCAGGGGGGGTACACTTATGTACCTTTTTTTTTTTTTTAATTAACCTGCATCATCACATTCCTCCCACCAGGACACAAAACGCAGTATAATCAAACATTTGACCTGCAAAAGACAGGGGGCGGGGGGGCACTTCTTTGTTTCAAAGCTGAGAAATATTCTTATTTTTATGTGTTGTATGACTGATGACTGAATCAAGTTGAATTTATATCTGAACGATGTGGTTGAGGTCCTTAAGCGTGGTGGAAAATTTGAATGACCCATGTTTTGTGCTTGAGTTTAAAAGGATGAAAAAAGGAGATTTACTTTTATGAGGAAGCTGCTGTAAACGGTTTTACAGATTGCCTCTTAAGACTGTCATCTTACTCTTCTGTTTTTGGTTTTTTGTTTTTTTCTTTAAACTCATCTCTCACTACTGTTTTCCACACCCTAAACACTAACTCTAACGAGCCCAAACAAACCTCTCAGTGTCACGTCACATCAAGTCGCAGACCGATCGGAGAACACCCTCTGTACCAGGGGCCGGTCTTCTCACCCTCTGTACCAGGGGCCGGTCTTCTCACCCTCTGTACCAGGGGCCGGTCTTCTCACCCTCTGTACCAGGGGCCGGTCTTCTCACCTTCTGTACCAGGGGCCGGTCTTCTCACCTTCTGTACCAGGGGGCGGTCTTCTCACCTTCTGTACCAGGGGGCGGTCTTCTCACCCTCTGTACCAGGGGCCGGTCTTCTCACCTTCTGTACCAGGGGGCGGTCTTCTCACCCTCTGTACCAGGGGGCGGTCTTCTCACCCTCTGTACCAGGGGGCGGTCTTCTCACCCTCTGTACAGTCCCGACACTGTTTAGCGTCCAAATGTTTTCTCTCAGCGTTATGCAAACTGTGTCTCTGAGCCCCAGAGGCGGTGGAACAACAGGGAAGCCAATTACTAACGTAATTAGCAAATAAAGGAAGTGAAGTGACATTGATGTTTTCTCTATATCCCCTGTTATTGGTTCACTGATTTGGTGTGCATTATACCATTATAGTGATTTATAATTGAGCACTACATTGAAAAGCTAGGTCAAGAAAAAGAATCTTTTTACAGGTATCCCAAAACGTTGACATTACAGAAGTGTACTTCGCTCCCTCACTTTAACTTCCTAAGAAAAAAAGGCATAAGAAGGGAAAACACTCCTCTCTCCTCTGTCTTCATGCCTCTGGCCTGTCTTTCAGGGGCTGCTGTAATTACTGGTCATGTTTCCTGTTAACCAGCAGCAACTTGACCCGGGAAACCAGAATGATTGGACCGCCAAGCCAATCAAAAGCTCAAGGTATAAATTAAGGCGTATTCCGTGCCAAAAACCAGCCGCCATTGGCGCACCGTGCAAACATAGTTCTCTAGTCAGCCGTCGGTTTCTGGGTGACGAAAAAACGTGAGCCATTAAAATCTGTCCTCTCAGAGATTTTTTTTTTTTTTTTTCTGTGTGACAGAAAGACACATCTCCCCATCCTCTCTCCTCTTTTTTTGTTACTGTAGTAATGGAACAGTTGATGAAGTGAGTGCTGGTGTTTTTTGTAAAGACCCTTGGCATGCTACATAGATTGATACCTTCCCTTTTTTCTTCACTACCCCCCCCCCCTTTTTTTTTTTAGCCATTCCTCTCTCCTCTTTTTTTAGCCATTCCTCTCTCCCAGGTCTGATGCACAGGACTACGGAACGTGAGTCAGTGAGAGTTCTGACTCCCTGCACCCTAACACAGGTTTTATCTGAGGGGAGCCTGGGAAGGAATTAGCCAAAATGTTTGTCAGTGAAAGTATGTGTAAAATATATATATAAAAAAGTATATATATATATAAATATAAATGAATAAAAGCGATGATTTTATAAAATAATTTCAGGAATAAAATTCTAAAAAAAGCCTTTGTCTTGTTTGGGTCCGGATACCTGTGTAATTATTGTTAATGAACCATGGAGACTTCTCTGCGGTAGTGTCAAAGAGTGCCATGGAAGCTCTTGAGGTGCTGTATGGAAGAGGTCTATGCATGATTCATGGGCTGGAAGCAGGCACATTTTTTTCATAAATAATATATTGTAAACCACAAAGGGCCATAATGAATAATCCATGAATTTAAGTAGATACCTGATACATACTATACGTCATGCATAAGAATGGGGTGGGTAGTTTCACAAAACATGATGAGTATTAGAGGGGGTAGATTTTTCCCTCTGACCAATTTTAGCTGTTTCGTCAGGCAAAAATATTTGTAACCATTTGTAACCAATATCAAATACAGTTGGAGAAGCTTAATATAGGTTCTGAAGTGTTTATAATATGTGCAGTAGGCTAAAGTTCCTTGGTTGTTTCACGTTTGATTTTCTTTAAGATAAAATGAACATACATAAGTACTGAAAAACATGCAGCGAAGTGTGCACACTTAATACCGTTGCGTTCCCAATGTTGTCCACTAGAGGGCATCCTCTATGCCTTAGTTAACTTTTCTCACCTTATTTTCCTTCGTGACCCCAGTTACTAAATGAACTGAAGTGGCACTCATTACTGCTGGCAGAATTAGCTGATATTACTATTCTGGCTAAAAGCTGCCACTATTTAAGATGAGTTCCTGTATTAAATTTTAATTTACTAAATTAAAAATACATTCTGTATTCTTGCTGCAGCAAGAATATAGGCCCGCCGGCCTACTCCAACACACCAGTCTCCAGACCGTACAGTTCGATCTGATCTAATCTAAATGAGTTTCAAGATTTAAATTAGAGATAAGGATAGTTCAGAATGGTCTTACTTTATCTGTGCTCTCGCCACCTTTAAGCAGGAGATTAGATTAAAAATTAGTAAACTACTTACTGTTGTACCCATTGAGTTTTCATGCCATGCTAATTTGGTATGTTTCAGAAAGCTCTTTTAATAGCGTTCGCATTAGGGCGGGTGCAGGTGCGTGTCTGTATACATTCACATGTGAGCATTTTTCTTTAAGAATTCACCAGAACAACTCAGCTTACATCAGAACATTTGCCACACACCTTAAGCTCTTTGTTGGCAAAACGTAGCAAGGATTTCATGTAGCTGTAATGAGCACTATGAAGGCAGAACGCTTGGTTGTCTTTGTTCTGACCCACTCTAGGGTTAAGGCATTTTGTGTGTGTGTGTGTGTGTGTGTGTGTGTGAGTGAGGGGGGGAGGGGGGGGGAGGGGGGTAGAAGGCCTGTAATCTTGGACAAAACAAGACAGAGCGCTTTGCTTTTAGCGAGGTACTAGTTGTGTGGAATTAATCACAAAACTCAGGTTTGACTGAGAGTATGTCATGAAGGAGAATGAGCAGCAGAGGGCGCGGTACGCTCAGACATGTGAGCTCAGAGGTGTAGGTATCATCTGAGCATGTACACTCCTGACTTATCCAAACCATGAACATTTAAACATGTACCTTCACGACTCAAAGCTGTGAACAAATGAACTTCCACACAGATAGATGTGAACTTCTGCTGTGAGACACTGGACACATGAGACTGATTGGCAGGATATAGTTAACGCTGAAGGATAAACTTATTGCTCTCTCTCTCTGGCTCACCACCACCAACCCCCCTCCCCCCCCCCCCCCCCCCATCCCCGGCCGTTATTCCACAGGGGCTGTTTTCATCATTTTAGAGGAAGTGGATTTTATATTTCCAGGAAATTTGACATGCTCTAAGTGTACTGTGTGACTGTAAACTCACTGGAAGCACATACTACTTCAGTTCTTCTGGAGGATGTGAAAGGACAGAAAAACGTGCTGCCCCCCCCCCCCCCCCACTCTGTTTTGGAAGACTAACCCGCACCCCAACCCCTCCCAAACCCAGCCAATTCCTCTCCCAATTCCTCCTAAACCATATCCTTCCTGCTCAAGCCTTCAAAATCCTCTTTAAATTCAATAATGTAGTTAGTGTATATAACTGTTGTGATGGGAATTATAATGCTTTTTATTTATTTTTTAAAGAAATCCAATATGTTTATTGTCTTTTTTTTGTTGTTATAGTTGTGGTTTTGGTGTGGACCCAATGTCCCCAAAAAAATGAATAACAGTTCAACACAACCTAAGGGTAAGATACGCAAGTCCCCTCATAGGAAAACTACTTCATGGAGGGGAAAAAAAAAATTCACCCCCACTTAACCAAAGCTGTCCTGCGGCAACATTTTGTATGTATCATTTGGAGTTCAAGATCTTCACTACAAATAATATTTTTAAGATACTGTCATTATGAGGTTTTATATGGATTGGGTAGAGTATGATTTGTTTTTCTGGTGATGTGACCTTTTAGATGTCAGCAGTACATTTGACAGGGGACACAGCATACGTACTGTGATGGAAAAGCTATATGTGAAGTCAGTTTTCCGGTAGCTTTTGAAGGTAAGCATAAGAAGGATATGATCTTTCCACTCTGTCCTCACACAGGTTCTCTCACACATCTTATCTAATGCTGAGCTGCTTATGTAAGATACAGAGAGCAACATGGCAGAAACCTCAGCTTTTAGCTCTGTGGAGGATGTTGAAGATAGGGTGTGTGTGTGTGTGTGTGTGGTGTGTGTGTGTGTGTGTGGCTTATGATGAGCTCTTTTGGACCCAATCACCATCTGAGTTTCTGCCATGGACCTGCAGCAGAGTATAGAGTATCCATAAACTGTTAAAGCTAGTTTGATACACAGAGTTCCTCATTTATCATCTTATGCATAAAACAAAATGATTTGATTTGTTAATCCTTCTTATTTATAGTTCACTGTGGCGTGTAATCTGTTCTTCTGGCCTAAGTGATTATATGTATGCCTTAAAGCCATCTGGCTATGCATTCTGAATTAATACGCTTTGTTTTATTACTCTTCATCTTTAATTTATATTGTGATTATTGTAGTTATTTAACCATTAAATCGTATTATACACATCTGGACATTAATAGCCACAATTAAAGTAGGACAGAGAGAGGGAAACAGGACGAAAAACTGATGATTTAGAAGAAATGTGTACAATACAAAATTAGGAGTGCAACTGTAAGTCCTACAGTTTTAAAATATAAAACAGACTCAACACTAATGGACCTTGGTGGTGTAAATAAACATTTTCTATAATTAGGAAATTTTATGTGGTTCTAATGAAGTGAATGGTCTAGTTCAGTGATGCTTTGCAGTGTTCTCTCTGACACTGTTGTCACTGGAGAAGAGCACTTAGCATTAATGGATTCTAACACTATGAGTGAAAACGGTAAAGAAAAAAGATCAGCACTAATATAAACAATGTTGGTAAAACACTATGGATTTCTTGTATAATGAGCATGATGAAATGAAATGACATGATGAAATATGAACAGAAGTATGGTCAAAAAAGTAAGAATGGGGAAAGACTGAAAAAAGGAAAGAAGAAAACAGAGGCAGAAAGAGAGAGAGAGAGAGAGAGAGAGAGAGAGAATGAAAAAAAGAGAGCTGGTCTTGGTAAAGGGAGTTGGTAGTAGTTAAACCAGGGCAGTGCTTAGGTCTGTGTCCTGGTATAAATTCTGGGTTTAATGTTTTAAACGATGAAGCTGTCTCATTCTCTGCATGGAGCTGTAATAAGTGCTTCAGATCGTTTATCTCAACAAATTTCATCATAGCCACACACACACACACACACACACACACAAACTGCAATTGTTCCAACAAGCTCTACCTAAAAATGTGTAGTGAATAGAAGTCTCTGGAACAGGAGACAAAATCCACAGCCCTGAAGCTTCAAGGACATTAACCACTTCGAAAAAGAAGGAAGAAAAGGAAAGAATCTCAACAGCAGAAATTCAGCAAATATGTAACTGAATTTCTTTTCTTTCCTTACAGACAGTGTACATTGACATATTTTGTTACCCACTGGGCTAGCTTGACTTTTATTCACTGCCATTGTTGATTATTGTGGAGAGATATCCTTGAAGATGGTAAACAAAGTGACAAATAAGACCAAGGCTGGTAAGGCTTGAGGCAGGCATGCACGTGGGGAAATCATGTTTTAATGGAGGAGGAGCGATCTGTAATACCCTGGGTTTGAGAGCTTAGCCGTGGTGAAGGCATTGGACTGCAGTATTCACACAAAGAGATCAGAGTGTAGGTGTGGAGAAGATGGGGGGGGGGGGTCTCAGATAAAGACAGTGTGACCGTGACGGTCGTTACCCTTTCAGGAAAAGTATTCAGAGGAAGAGTACACATCAGAGCAGAGAGATTAAGATCAGGTGTCTGTGAACAGGGCTCAGCCTCCAGGCCTGAGGGAAGAAATGGACAAGAATCAATGCGGACAGAGCCAAGACATCAGATTTCAGTGGTCATGCCCCTACTTTTTCTTTCTTTTTCTTTTTTCACAAAACTGCATCATAATGAAAACATTATTAGCACGTTTGTTTAATAACAAAGTAACAGTTCTGCGTTACTGTACTCATACAGTATATTGCCAGATTTGTACTGACTGTTTATCAGCAGTACAACTTTCACTCTTTCACTACAGCCATAAAGAAATTGTTACGTTATAATATTTAAGCACGTTATGGAGAACCGTCAATCTTGGGTTCTGAGTCCGTTTTCTTATCGCACTAATACGTTAGAGGGTGCGCGTTATTACGATTGCAGTCGCTTCGCCCTTGCCTCTTCCCTTGTGACTGCATCATGCCGTGCCAATAATCGCAAAAACGAACGTCCTCTAGTGAATTATTGCTTCGTTATCAGCGACTGAGTGAGTGCACGATTTATGACGATGTCACATTACAATGCGCGAGTCTGAAGGCTACCACGAGTTACGAGAGAACGACCAAGAGTTGTTTTGCAGAAAAAGTCACAGCATCAGTGTTTTCCAATGCTCAGAAGAGTTCTTCTTGGAAGGGGTGTCAAAACACTACAAACAAATGTCAGTACATAATAGCACATTTTTCGTAAATAATGCGCCTTTCTCTTGGTTCTCTCAAGGGAAACTAACCACGAGCAGAAAGACGAACAGGAGCTGACTTCTTCCTCTTCTTCTTTTTTTCATTTATTTATTTATTTATTTTGCAAGGCGAAGAAACAGATCGATGCTCACATTATGATCCGCTGTTTCGGGTTTTAGAATTCTGGAATTCAGAATGTGATGTCTTTCTTCCCTTGAGTTTGTTGATTATAGCTACTCCTGGAGTCTGAATAAAGCAGGATTATTTATGGGATTTTGTGTACAGCAAGAGCTGTGTCTTCATCTGTTGTTTAAGCTTGACAGAGGTGTTTTACTGGGCATCTTTAATAGGCATGCGTCTATGTGTACATTTGCAAAGAAGCAGAATGTAAGTGTTGGATATGTGTGTTTACAGCATGAGTATGTCTTTTGGCAAACAAGACTGGAGACCGCGTGGGCATTTTTGACTGACTGTGTAAACTTTTTAAGTATTTACTTTTTGTGTGTGTGTGTGTGTGTGTGTGCGTGTGCGTGTGCGTGTGTGTGCGTGTGCCTGTGTGTGTGTCTGTGTGTGTGTGTGCGTGCATGTGTAAATGTGGATGTGCATGTGTGTTCGTGTGTGCCTGTGTGTGTGTGTGCATGCATGTGCCTGTGAGCTTGTGTGCATGCGTGTGCATGTGTGTGTGTGTGTGTGTGTGTGTGTGTGTGTGTGTGTGTGCACGTGTGTGTGTGCATGTGTGTGTGAGTGTGAGTGCACGTGTATGAGGGAGGGGGGGCACTGGGAATACTTAACATCCTGAATAGAGCTCTATTTATCTATTCATCTTTAACTCAGACCCACTTTTTTAAAGTCACCACAAAATTCTAAAAATCAAATGATCTTCAGCAAGTTCATGTAATATACAGAACTACTTCAACTGCGCTTTAAGAGCTGTCAATAAATGCATTTATTTTAATTAATAAAAACAAAACAAAACAAACATATGTCTCTTTTCTTGTCCCCCAAGGGCAAATATAAAGCCCAGGCAAAAAGCACAAACGCATGCAGTCAGTTGTAGTCAGAGGAGATCCTGATCATTTGATCAACCTGTTATGCTCTAAGCTATCTCTATGACGACTATGTTCAGGGGTGCCAAGATGTATTTTACATCTCTCTGTCTATGATGACATAAAGGATTTGATCAAGGCTGTCTTTTTAAGAGGTAGCCTACTTTGAATTGACAGAGTGTTTGTCAGTGTATAGACAAATCCAGAGTGGTGAGAGGCTTGAGAGGTTTTTATCAATCGATACATTGAAGAAGTGAAGGAAGAAGGAGAAAAGGAAGAAAAGAAAGAGTCCACATAATCAGAGACAAGTGTTTACCTAACACTGACGAAGGGGAGGGGGGGAAAACAAGAAAAAAAAACCCTCCTCAGTATTGACTCACCATAATGCATGAAGTTTTCTCCCTCAAACCTCTGTTGGAAACCTCTTTGCACCTCATCTTTCACTGTCCAACACAAAAGGACACCCTGTAATCAAAAGGCTGAGTTCATGCCAGATACCAAATTATTTTAATCTCTATCCATCACAGGCTGTCCTTGATCGCCAAACGGACTGATTTGAAATATGACATACTCCATGTACTGAGGGCCAGTTTTATTCCTTCCTGAGACAGCTTATCAAAGGAATGAAGAGGGATTGAGCAAAGAGCGAGGATGGTTCAGTGTACAATGTAATGTCTGCTTACTTTGGCATGGCACGGGTATCGGAGGGCCAGGGAACTGGCAGACAGAACCCATGGCGTTTCACTCCCTTTTGCTCTGCTAATCTCAAAGGGGGTACATTAGTGTTCTGGAAGTCCACCCCGTCAAGAATAGACCTGGGAAAGGGTTTTTGGAAGTATGCTGCTGTATTTTATTTGACATGTTCACTCGTTAATACCTTACATGGCAATCTGAGTACATAGTTTAAGTTATGAGCCATGCTACCCTTAAAGCGATCTTTACATACACTTCTCTGCTTAGGGAAGATTGACAGTTGGGAGGGGTGAGCCCATTGCTCTCAAGTTAAGATTCAAGCGCTTTACAAAGAAATATGAACACATCAGCAGACATCCAACAGTAGTATCTTCATTTCTGATCTGTAAGTTTCATGTTGTTCAGTCATTAGACTGCAAAATAGCCTCTTTCTTTCTTTTTTTTTTTTTTTTGTAAGTCAACATTTCATTACATCCAAAGCATCCCTTTCATTTTTTGGAGAGAGAGAGAGAGAGAGAGAGAGTAACATCACTAAATTAAACATGTCAGTCTTAATGTGCTGCCTACTGCTTCTTAGAATAAGGACAAGATCAAAAGTAAAAGATGGATGAAAATGGCTCCACACGTAACCCATATCTGGCGTTAAGTCTTGAAATATAGTGAAGTCAATGAGAGACAGAGAGAAAAAGAAATGGGTAGATAGATTGAGAGAGGGAGGGAGAGAGAGAGAGAGAGGTTATTGTGAAAAAATGAAGCCTAGGGTGAAATGTTCTGTTTTTTTTGTTGTTGTTGTTGTTTGCAGGCTTTCTCTTCTCCCAGTTATAGTAAAGCACATGCTTTTCTGATCATCCATCAGGACGATCAAAAGAACAAAGATGAGATGAAAAATAACATGAAACCAATTGGGGCGGGGTCAATGACTCATTAGGAAAGCTTTTTCATCAAGACCCGATCAATGATTTTTGAAAGGAACCAGGTTCAGTATAGAAAGTGAGTCCTTTCATCTCTGATTAGTCCAACCCAAACCTCCCATATAGGACATAGACTGCAAAAGGATATTGTCACGGTTTCAACATTCTTACTGCAAGAAAATGGCGGCTTCAAAGAACATTCCTGTCAGAGGAAAAACTGATTTTTACATTAAAGTGTTAAACAAACCTTATATGATAAAATGATGAATGTGAGAAACACATGCCTCATCTTTAAGTCTCTTTGATGATGGACCATCCTTGCTTTTATCGTCTTCATGGAGTATGGCAATTTCAGGCATTTGATTTAAAAAAAAAAGATCAAATAAAAGATGAAAACATGATAATTGCACTTGTTTTAGAAATTGATAAATTAGGTTAAAGAACAAAAACGTATTACAGGATTTTTGCGTCAGCCATTACAGGTTTTGACGACTCCATGTAAAGTTAAGCTTTTCAAAGCCTGTTTGGGTTTTTACGCTCATTATTACATTTTGTCTGGGAATGTTTGTCGGCGTGTTTTGCCCCCACCAGCATAATTTCCCTCAAGTTCTCCCCTTTACACGTTCTTATTAAACTGCACACACACACACACACACACACACACACACACACACACACACACACACACACACACACACATACACAGCTTGTCGTTTCAGGGGCAATCTTTGGCAAAAACCTCTTTCCCTTGTCTGTGCATTCCTTCTTATTTGGGCACGTTTATTAGCTTTGCCTCCTGCATTCCACTCTCAGAAGCTTGTGTGGAGAAATGTCAGAGAAGTGGGAGGGGGGTGGGGTGCTGACAGGGCCACAGTGTTTGTGACAGACATGACCAGGAGAGAGGGAAGGAAGGTAAAGAAGAAGAAGAAGAAGAAGAGGAAGAAAGAAAAGAACTTAGCCAGCTCTGCTGATGAATTTGTCCGAGGATTTTTAGCTTGTTTGAGTTAAGTTTTAGCCTGAGTTTGAGTTAAAATATGGTCAGGGTTGATACTGGTGAGGTGTCAAGTTGATTCTTTAAGATTAATTGCAATTACAACACACACACACACACACACACACACACAAACACACACATGTCACTTCAACATGCTATACAATTACACACACTCTCCCGTGGGCAAAACCATGTCAGATTCGCTGGCAGTCAAAGAACCAGCGCAGATAAGATAAGACCCCCATTAAAGAACCGCGGACGCTCGGCATGCCACTGATAACAATACAAACCAACAAATCAAAGAGGGGAAAGAGTAAAGACTACATGCTTCCCAGGACTATACTCTGCCCAGATATCACACCAGAACACACTTTTCATCTCTCTTTCTTTCTCTCTCTCTGTTCTGTCACACACACACACGCACACGCACACGTTTGTATACAACAAGAGTATCCAGAGGGGTGTAGAGAAGCCAAAAGCTGTACTCAGTAAAAGTATTATAACTTTGAAACAGCAGTGACTCAGCTAGAATTAAATGCAGTCATCTAAACAACTATGTGAAAAAGAGTAAGAAAGTCTCTATTGAAAAGACGAGATACTGCGTCATTTTACTTTATAGGAGTTGATTTAATATTCAGAGCAAACAGTGCATAGCTTCAGGAATCACAGTTAATTGTGCACCACAACAACATAAATTAAATGTCCCCAAGTCCAAAATAGAGCATTTAAAAATGCTCTTACAGAAGAATACTAATAAAATAAACTAAATATAAAATAGCCATTTACAAATTAAAACAGGGCATGGTATGTATACTGTTTTTATGAAACAACACAGTAACACACAATAACACATTAAATCTTCAAAGTCAAACAACATAAATAAGGCAATTTCATTCACAAGAAACATGATTACAGTAGATCTTCCAAACTTGCTCTCAGTCTCACAGCCCTTACGCTTCAGATTTACATACAAACTGAATGGAAAATATTCTTTTCTATCACTGTTTTTCACAACAGAAAAAGGTACATTTTTGGGATAAATGCCTCGTTAATAATACTGTGTGTGTGAGCTCTTCAAACACAGGGTTCTTTTTCTTTGTCGTTGTTGTTTGGTTGGTTTTTTACTTTCTTTGCAGTGACCGATTGAAAAACATAGTGAGTGTGAGACTAAGTGTGTGAGTATATATATAGATAACAAACCAAATCTGTGTTTTGACAAATGAAAATTTGTCTGTGAATGGTGTGCATGTGTGCACGTGTGTGTTTGCGTGAGTGCGTGTGTGCGCGTCTGCATGCTTGTGTGTGTGCGTGTGCGCGCGCGCGTGTGTTTGTGTGTCGGTGAAAGTGAGTGTTCTTGCATGTTTTGTCCTGAAGAATCACTTTGACTGTTGAGCTTCAGAAGAGGTGGGCTCTCAAGATTCTTGCACTGAAGCTCTGATCTTCTTTTGACATGAGGGAGTCTTATGGACCATGGCTTAAACTAGTACAGTTAGCTTTTAACATTAGCATTATGCAAGACGTTCTTTGCTCGCTAGCTGATATGGCTAACATTAGTTAAATAAATTCAGGGAAGCTAATGTTGTCACACCCCACAGTCACAACCACAACCACGACATACAACATATTTTCATATATGGATGTTGAGGTCTTGTAGGCTAAAAATATCAACATTTTTAGGCTGATTAAAAAAAAAGAAAGACAGCACATGATGTAACTATTGTTTTTGGCAGTCTGTATGGAAAACACGGCTTGGGTATGCAACCAAGGATGCCCTGGTTTCACCCTGTCACCCTGTTTCACTCATTGTTTTCGTCCTGTTATTGCATTAGAGTCAGTAACAGAACTTTCTTTTAGACTGTTGGATCATCATTAGTTCACTAGATGACACTGCACAGATGTGACTGATGTAAAATGTGACTTCATCGGGACGCGATAGAGATGGAAGGACAGGACTGGCGATAGAGAACCGAGGAATTTCTGAGAGAGCAGAACAAACCTTCACCGAACAGGAAAAAATATAAATAAATAAAAAACTTGCAGTGAATAAAAAAACAAAACAGCACTGAATAAAACATGTGCAAAAACATGGAGGAAGAAGAATGTAGCTGGGTAAGACAAAGTAAAAGTACATTTTTGTCTTTACAAATATGCTCACATAAGAGTGAAAAGTGCTGCAGGTTCCAATGGCAGGGATTACCAGACAGTAACAGTGCTCTGTAAAAGGCCAATTAATCTAGAGACCAGAGAGCAAGAGAGAGAGAGAGAGAGAGAGAGAAAGAGAGAGAGAGAGACTGGCTGACCTTACTCACTGTCAGTGTTAGTGTCATTTGGCTGTTTCTCTGGTTCTCCCTGATACCGATACAGAGGGCTGAGAAGACGAAAGACACCCAGAGTGGAGGCAAAAAAAAACCCAGGACAGGATCCCATAGAACACTTTCAACAATAACTTTCAGCCTGAGAGACTGGCAAAAATTTTCCAACTAGTTTCTTGAAAGACGCCTCTCTCTCTTAGTCTCTTACTTCACCTCCTTTTTTCCTCTCATCCATCACTCCCTCCCCAGAACCCATTACCAGTTTTACAACTGGCATTTGCAGGACAAAGAAAGAAGAAAAGGAGTGATGCTTTTAGAAATAAAACTAACACAATCTTCACTATTATTAAGCCAAGTGACCATTCATCTAATAGCCTGTCTCATGTTTCTGTTCTCTTTTGGTGCTCGTCTGATCTTTTTATATCATGTGAAAAGAGATGGACGTGTCTTAGATGCAAACATAATGGTCCTCTGGAATGTATCCCCCGTAACAGAAAAGCCATGTCATGTCGTTCCCAAATAAAGAGACATCGGTCATAAGAAACCTATAATCAAGCTACACACGCGCGCACACACATCTAAACACACAGTCTGGACTCAACATGCCAGCTTCAGTGATTTTTCTCAAGGAGAGGAGAAGAATAATGTGATGGGAAGCTGAAAAGGACAGAATGTAAAGGCTGGGAGAGTGTAGACTTATCACAAAAGAAAATCCAAGGGCTTCATCAGTTGGGAGCACGGTTAACAACACTTCTCATATTTTTTCCACAGGAATGTGAGAGAGGCTGTGAATGACGCAAGTAAAAGCCAGTAAAGAATGTCAAGCTAGAGTCACAGTCCCTCTACCTCAGTGCAAATTGATTTGTACCTTTTTACTTCTTGCTGATCTCCCAAGTTCAAAACTTTATTTGTGTCATATAATGATATAGACTGATGCATTGCTTCACTTGCATGTATAACTGTTGCATAGCACATTGAAGTGATCTGAAGTGTTGCCCTATGAAGAAAGGTCTTGTGTCCACTATGTTACCTTGTGTCCAATGTGTTACCTTGTGTTCACCATGCTACCTTACTTTGTATTACTACTGTGTAAGAGTATGTGTGTGTGTGAATGTGTGTGAGAGAGACAGAGAGAGAGAGAGAGAGAGAGAGAGAGAAAGAGAGAGAAAGAGAGAGAGGAAGAAGGGGACTGCTGGATGTGCCTGCAAATACATGCCAAGCAAGTCAGCAATTTAGCATTGTACACAAATGCATTAACTAAAAAATAGACACTGGGGTATATTGGGGTATATAAATTCTGCGCTGTCAAAGGTCACTTTGAAAGCAGGAGTTGTTCATGTTTAAACCAGATGATGAATATTGTGTGTCTGTATGTGTGTGTGTGTGTGTGTGTGTGTGTGTGTTGTGTGTGTGTGTGTGTGTGTATGTATGTGTGTGTATGTATGTGTGTGTATGTATGTGTGAGCGTTTGTGTTTGAGTGTGTAAAAGCAAAATTGAAAAAGTCAAATCCAGTCAAAGAAATCATTTTTAACACGCCAAATCCTTCCCCCGTATTAATATTTGCCGCTGATTATTGTAAGTCAAGAACGATAAACTGGAAAGTGTAATGAACACAAACATACAGGAGACTGAAGCTGCACTAGCCCTGAGGGACTGTTTTCACATTAAGCCTGCTGTGCAAGTCATGTTCCATTCCCGTCATGCTCCGTCACAGGACTCATCCTCCATCATTAGCCTCATTGTCCTTTCCATTATTCTGACAACATTTCTCATGCTGTCACTTCAAGCCATTTTACCACTCAGTAAAATGTACAAGACCTTCCATTTAGCTCTCAAAACCCTTTTCCCTACTGAGAGACAGGAAGTGGAAGATAGAAGCAGAACCTGCTCAGGGGCCCGGGGGAGCTGGTTTTATGGATTTCAGATGCCCCCCCCCCCCCCCCAATCCAATGGTAGTGTGATTCTGTAATGCAGATCTGATTCCTTTTAGCTATATTCAAAAGTTTACTACATTTGCATGTTGACAATCTCTTATCTCTCTCTCTCTCTCCCTTTCTCCCTTTGCCTGTCACACAACCACACATACAAATATGAAAACAGTTGATTAAGTTCCTCCATTGGAACAGCTAATTGGTAAAGTAGCCCAAAGTGATGGAGCCAATAAGAGCTGAGGAATGACGTAGAAGAGAGAGGGCACAATGACTCATGGATGATTTGAGACAGAGAGAGAGAGAGAGAGCGCGAGAGAGAGAGAGCGAGAGAGAGAGAGAGAGAGAGAGAGACAGAGAGAGAGAGAGAGAGAGAGAGAGAGAGAGAGAGAAATAGAGAAATAGCGAAATAGAGAGGGAGAACACAGTTACAGATTTGCACTTCACTAGGTACATTGTGAATGCACAGAGTGTAGTGAGGGTTTCAGTGTCACTGATATGAAAGCCCCAGAAGAGCCAATTATGTTTATCTCTTTTTCTGTCTTAATTAGAAATTCACCATAGACTCCACAAGGTGGGGAATAGCTTTGCATGCAATGGCATCTTCATCGTCTCAGTGAAGAGGACCAAGGGAATGGCAATGCTTTAGCGCTTTAGTCAGCATGTTTGGATTACGATCTGGTGATTTTAATTGTCACCATGGTACCTATATCAAATTATAAACTTAAACTGCTCCATACTACTGATCGATGCTATACAACGCCAATACTCACATCTCTGGGGGTGCATTGTAAGTTTAGTTATCACCTGATTTCAAGCGACCCTCATCTACTGCCTTTTATAAATTTAGACAGCAATTCTGAAACATCTGTCCAGGGCTTAGCTCACATGAAGACAAGCTGAACTTGAAAACCTTAACCTTAATTTGCTGGATAAAAATTCATAATCAAATGCACAGTGACCTCTGCATATAAGTGCATTTAATTGGTTACTCCGGCAATCCCTCCGGCTGTTTGGATGTAGCTGTATCTTGTAGAGGGAGAGCAGAGCAATAACATTTTCTTTCTTTTCTTTTCATAAAAAATTACGTCAGTTTCAATAGTTTTTCCTCCACCGTCTGCTCCACATGACAAAAACATGTATGTTAACATGAACCTTGTGACCTTGTATCTCATTATATGTCATGTCAAAGGACCCAGTGCATGACATGCTATTTATTTAAGCTTCCATTTATTCATTTATGTGATTTTTTGTGTGTGTGTTAACTGCAGTTAATGGCATGTTTAATGAATACAATATCACAATGACACATTTTTAATTTGTTTCATTCACAATCAGGACAGGAACACAGTAGTGAATGGTTAGCCTGCATTAGCAAAAACACCAAGAATGTTAAATATCTTTTAGACCTTGGCCGCCATCTGTGGGTCAGTGGTCACAAGACTATCTCCGGGTGTTGGCTGATTATTGCCAATGGGCCTGTATGTGTGCGTGTACCTTTGTGTATGTGTGTGTGTGTGTGTGGGTATGTGTGCGTGTGCATGTGTGTGCTGCAGTTGTTTTACGAGGGTAAGAAGCAATACTTCACTTACCAGGTTTCTTTAACAAATCTTACGACTGAGCAACTAACTCCCCTGATCTCATCTACACAAGTGGCGGAGTTGATTCTAGTGTCGCTGTGGGGCATTGTGCCTCCCTGTGTCCTAAATAATGAATAAAGGCCAACGGGACAACATGCTGTGTGAAGGCAACTCTGCATTTTTAACCCTGTGCAATATGAGAGAGAGAGAGGGAGAGAGAGAGAGAGAGAGAGAGAGAGAACAAGGGGGGAAAAGGGGGGCTGATAAAAAAATGACACAAAAGCATGAAATCACAACCCTAAGTTGAGGGATTTGGATTTGAGTGTGTGTGCGTTCAGGAATCCACTGGGGAATCTGTTTTTTCCTTCTTTTTTTGAGAAAGAGAGAGAGCTGAACAGTGTCTGGTCTATTTTGGACCACTGAAACAAATGTTCGAGGTTCTTCGATTGGATTTGAGACACGGTTCAGTGTAAAGGCATCACACTCAGGTATGGGGGAAATTCAGAACGATTCAGAGAGAAATAGACTGAAGATTGTCATGTTACCTCAGACATCAGCCATGGCACTCCCATTAAACACAGAGAGTCGGGGGGGGGGGGGGGGGGGGGGGAGAACCAGAGAAAGTAACAGGCACGAATAAAAAGGGGTAGAGAGAGTGAGAAATATATCCAAAAAAACAGAAGAAGAAATAGGTTTTGTAATTGCTTATGTAACCTGGCTTTATGCAACAACTACAGGGGGAGTGAATGGATGCGACATGTTAGTCTTCGCCTCAAAGAGAACGGCAAGGAGAAATGCTTGTAAATGTCAAAACCTGGAGAGGGGGTGTGAGGTACGATAGGGAGCCAATCAAAGAAAGAGAGAGACACAGAGTGAGCAAGAGAGAGGGAGAAAGAAAGAGAGAGAGAGAGAGGGAGAGAGAGAGAGAGAGAGAGAGAGAGAGAGAGAGAGAGAGAGAGAGAGAGAGAGGAAGCAAGAGCAGCTTTGAGAAAACTTTTTAGTGTAGCCTGGTTCACAGTTGGTTCAGGGAACCTATAAGGGAACACTGGGAGTCAAAATGTGACGCTATGCCAGCAATACAAGTGTAATATTCTCTACAAAAATGTACTATTTATGTTTCTTTCCCCATCTTATGGCAAAGATGTACTTGCCACAGAAAACGTTCTCAAAATGCAGATTTTTATCACTATCCTATCCTAATGCTATCACTGCTATTTAAATCTTTTATCTTTGTGCAGAGGCCAGCACTTACAGCGTGTAATCCTGTTTGCAGTAGACATTTTGGAAGATGTTAGATGTTCCATATGATAAAGGTAAGATGGAGGGAACACGTTCCTTCACCGTAATCTTCATAAATCAAATATCTCTCAAATATCTACATCAAGGTTTCCTGTCAGAGATGAAGAGTTAAGGATCTTCGGACTGAAACCAAGATAAAGACAAATTTATGCCTGTTGTCAGCTGAAGGATCTGTCCAGATGAAAAACAGAGACGAAAATGTTTGTTTCCTATTACACAGATCTCTTATATAGTTATATAGCAACAATTGTGTTTATTTATTTATTTAGTTTTTGGGGTTTTTTAAAATTCAGCTTCATTTGACAGTAACTGTTCATTCAACAATGTTATTTACTTTACACATTTTAGTGAATATATCAGGAATATGGCTTTTGTAATACGTACTTAGAAACAGCCTGTGTGTGCCCTTTATATTCTTACTTATTTGCCTGCCAATCATTCAGGGGGTGGGAGGTCAAGACAGAGTCCTGATATAAATTTTTTAACACATTAATGTCTTTTGTGCCCAATAGGAAAAAAGGGAATAGTAAAGAACATTCTGTGCAGAGCATTATCTTGAACTTACAATATGTCCTTGAGCTTGCTGAGCACAAATATTAACCACTAACAGAAAATAAGACTCGCTACAACTCAATAGTTGAGTAGAGCCTTTCTATGAATTGCTTTCTCCATAATTTGTCATTTTGGCATTGAATGAAGTGGTGCTTGACAACACACAGACTACTTGACTCTTTATGTGTGATCTGTGAGGAGAGGACTTCAGAGCCTTTTGTCAGCTCGGTATAATAAAAATGATCAAGTTTTTGCCTAAGACAACAGATACATGGGTTTGATTGGTGTTCCGCTGATCCTTAGTAAACAATGGAATGTGCATGAGGAGGAAGAAAGAACACGTACACAAACTTACACAAACTTCCAACACGTACACAAACTTACACAAACAAAATTCTACTGCACAGTCCAATGCATAATCCTGTCTCACAGATTAAACACTGTGCATTTGGTGACTGATTAAAGAGGAGAAATATAAAAATGGGAAGGGGGGCTAGGTTCTGGGTTTTTCTTTTTCTGTTCCTTTTTTTTTAATCAATTAGCGGCAATGTAAACTTAAAGAAAATCCTAAAGGTTTTTTTTTTATCAATTATAGGCCAAACTTTTTTTAATCAATTAAAGACCAAACTAAAAAAAAAAAAAAAAAAAAAAGGATTTTTTTAATCCGTTAGAGGCCAAACTAGCAAGAAGAACTTGAGAGAATCCCAGATATAAAATGTTTAGATTTTGACACAGAAGAACTGAAAAACAGGAAACAGGTACATATGGTCACATCACGATCACAGGACCATAGAAACAGAAGGTCCCTGTGTAAGCGGACCAAGGGTCAATGAGACTTCTGACCAAAATTTGTTCTTTCTCTGTCGTTCTCTCTCTCTCTCTCTCTCTCTCTCTCTCTCTCTCACACACGCACACACACACACACCCCTAAAGCTCTCATATATATTTCTTCAAGCGTTCTCCATAGCTCAGAGTTGTGCCGATAGCATGTAGCATGATTACTAATGGTGAATGGAGTATGGGAACTCAAGAGCCTATTTGTCATGTTCCCCTGGCGACAGCAGAGACGACTGTGCCTTACGCTGCAGTGGATCTGATAAGACGCAGGCTTCAGGTGTCATCTCTCTCACGAGAATGCAAAGAGCTTATCACCTCAGAGAAAACACACCCTCTTCCTCCCTCTTCTCCTCCTCACTTGCAGGTGACATCAGAATTTAAGGTACATACAAACACACATATATATACACAAAAGTGTCAGATTCACATCAATACCTCTTTTGGAGCTGAGGTATTGTATTTGTATTTGAGCTTTCTATACATCCATCCATCCATATCTGCTCCAGATACTATATCAATTTTATAATTCTCAGGCTTTTTTTCCCCTTTTTATTCATATTCCCTTTATGCCCAGAGATTAAACACAGAGCGCTTTAGGATTCCGATTACAGCATGTGATAGAAACATGAGCATGGAGAAGGCACCAGGAAAAGTGAGGAAGAGATTTGTAAAGCATAAGAAGCTGTTCCGCCACAGAGTTACATCAAGTGAAATGTTGAATAATTGAGAGTAAAACAGATATATGCCTGGTGGGGTTATTTGTTGTTGTCTTTGTTGTTTGTTTTTTTTCTAAATCAATTAGAGGCCAAAAGAAGTAAGAAGATGAAAAGTAGAATTTTAGAGAATTCCAGATATACAATGTTAAAATTTTGATGCAGAAGACATGAGAAAGAGAAAACAGGACCATATGGTCAAGTCACGATCACAGGAACATAGAGACCAAGGGTAACTGAGACTTCTGACCAAAAGATGTTCTTTCTCTTTTTCTCTTTCTCTCCCTCCCCCTTCTCTCTCCCTCTATGCACACACACACACACACACACACATGTAAACATATGCCCAGGAGAAAGGGAGGGAGAATGGGAGAGAGACAGGGTAAAAACAAAAGCAAAAAGCTGCTGGCACTGCTGTTAGTGCACAGAGCCAGGAAATCAGGCTGTAATCAGACTGTTTGGGGCTCAGGACATGCAGCTTGCAGAGCCCCTGTCATTTTGGATCTGCTCACATGGCACTACTCACATTCTGCAAAGTGACGCTTTCTCCCCTGCCCTGTGCACTGCAGCCAAGTGAGCATCACCTCCTGTGTTTGTTTGTATGTGTCAGTGTCCTCCTTTCTCCTCCTCTCAGTCTGTCTGACTGGTGCACTCTTCCATCTGACCACTGACTCTGTAGTGTCCCACAGCCTGAAGTGTGCACTGTATATTAGTAATGAGTTCAGTTACATCCATTACACACATTACGGTCAAATGTGTAAGAGTTTATTCTTTCAATAGAGAAGAAAAGGAATTTGTCAATTGTCAGTTGAATTCTTCTCTAATGACAATATTTTTAATCTTTACTCTCCCACTTTTAGCTTCACTTGCACTTTAGCACTCTCTTTTAGCAACATTTTAAAAGGAAATTTATTTTTCTTGTGGTTGTCGGTAAGCTCTAATCTCTCCTTTTTAACAATGAATCCCAGTCATCAAAAGCCCATGTCATTGTGTCAAAGGAGTGTTGGTGGGTAAATCTGAAGGATGTAAGTAGCAACTGACTAGACATTTTCATTCTTCTTCTTTTTTACAGGAACAGTAAATTTTCAGAAAAAAATGGTTCAAAAATGGTTAAGACCATCAGAAAAAAATGATGAAATCACCACCACCTTCTCGTACTGAAGCGAATGAGTTCAAAATGTTCATATGTCGTAAGTATAAAAACCTAAACACAGGGGACAAAACCCCTGACCTTCAACAGTCCACAAGGAGCTAAATGGTTCTTATTTACTGGAATGCTGAGTAGAAATATTTCCCATCTCCCATCCAAGCACTAAAAATGAAATTTTTGAGTTTTGTTTTGAGGCTGTGTTGTGCTGAAATTTCAGAGTAAGGTGAATCCTTTGGGAAGTAATTTGGTGCTTTTTGCTTAAAAAAAAAAAAAAATCTCCCTGCAACTGATTTTCGTGTGGCTTGTTTGTTTTTTTTTGTTGTTGTTGTTGTTGTTTTTTGACTGCTATATCCACCTCTGCTCCTTGTGGCTGACAGACTGTGAGGTAAGATATGTTCGGGAGACGTGCGGTGGAATCTGGAGAGTTAGTGTGGTAAGAGCTGCTGATATGAAATGGCATTGGAAATCCCATAGGGTGCTGCCCTGACTCAGAGCTGCCACACAGACAAGAATTAAGAACATTCTAGCCCTCAGAGGCTGGGCTTCATTCATATACTTTTTACAGCTGTGAAATACGGTGCTTCGAGTTTCTGCTTGGCATTGACTTTAACAAGAGAGTTTGTGTGAGTGTTTTTTTTTTTTAAAAATGTAACTCTTTTGAATTTAAATTGAGACAAGAGTTCAGCTCTGTCAGATCCCATTGATGAAACAGAAATGTGTTGTTTTGGAAATACTTACTGTATCACTCACATGCACCCCCACTCCTCTCTCTTTCTCTCTCTCTCTCTCTCTCTCTCTCTCTCTCCTCTCTCTCTCTCACACACACACACACACACACATATACACCTCATAAAAATAATTCTGAAATGAACATCAGCTCCATGTGAAAGGTAATCTCCGTCAAGAGACTTCATACTTAAGGATTCACAGCTTGTCAGATTTTGTCTACTCTGAATGCCTTCAGTGCCCTGGTAGCCTAATTAAAATGATAAAATATTGACTGGTTTATGTGCTGTTTTGTGGGCTCAGGAATGGAGGGCGATAACAGTCATTCATATTTAACCTTTCATATCAGGCACATGAGACACATGCACACACAGCATTTAAGTTAAGTCAGTTTTAGGACTGTGGGGAACACAACACTGAAGTGCATGCAAGTCTCTGTCTCCACCAGTACCCAGGTTAAAAGGAGATACAGGATATCTAATAGAGTTCTGTGTCATAGTGTTATAGTGGATAAGAGTGGGGTTGGATGACTAATACTTCATAACAGAATCTCAAGTCCTCTCTCAGTGGTTGTTCCACTGCAACCAATGAAAGTGAATGTGTTCTGGGCAGAAAATAAGCTATAAGTAAAGGTTTATTGTGTCTGTTGTTGCACTGGCATTACTGATCATCCATAACAACTCACTGTGTCCAGTTGGTATAATATCATAGAGATAATAGCTTAGCTGTTCTTAAGAGCAGGTTGTACAGTCATTGGACAGTGGCTGCAGATTCATCGTTCATTTGTGTCACAATCCATCCTGGTCCTTCCACTGTTTAGCCGCGGTTTCCCTCTCTCCCGCTTTGTGTTCTGTTTCCTGGGTTCCACTCCACATTTTTGTTTTCGCACCAATCACCTGCCTTCCCTCTACTCACCTGTTCACCGTTCTCTCATTAGTCTGTGTTTTAAAAGCCTTGTCTCACCACTCATTTCTTGCCAGATTATCCTTGCCACTTTTGGAAGGTTTTCTTGTGATTTCATGCATGTTTTTCTGATTCTTGCTGATGTTTTGACTTCTGCCTGTTTCCTGGATTTTGCTCTTGTCTTGCCCTTTTGGTTTTTGTAATTGCCTGGACTGTTTTTGCCCTCCTCATCTTTGACCTGTGCCTGCTGACTTTTGATTACTGCTTTGCCCTCCTCTGTACCTCTGCCTTCTGTATTGGACTGACCTCTAGTTATTCTGAACTCTGCCTGGACTCTAACCACGTTTTTGTCTTATCCCCATTTTTGCCTGTTTATGAAGTTACTGCTAACATTGCCTGCTGTTTTCTGGGGTTTTTTTGCTGGAATTTTTGATCATTAAAATCACCTTTTTCAATACAATCTCTCAGTCTGCTTTTGGGTCCATATTCTGCCTCACAGGCCGTGACATTTTGATTGTTGAGATTTTGTAAAATGTTATATTTATGTTTTAAAAGAAAAAGTTCAGGAAATAGGAAATCATTATGTTGCTAAAGTGATTCAACTCAAATCATGCTTGAGCTGAGGAGATGAAATTTAAGATGAAAGGACACAGCACAAGGGAGTTTCCTTACAGAAGGAGGAGTTAGGTCAAAGTAACCTTAAAACCAGTCAATTACATCTCTTGGCTGCTGAATAAAAAGGCTTCTGTCATTCGTGAAGTGCAGGACAGTTTAGTCACAGTACAGAATGATAATGAAACGGCAGTGAATAGCGAACGAGGGAAGGTAATATAATAAAAGTAAACAGAGAGGGAGGGACAGTATGGAGAGGTGGAGAGGAGACCTGTGTGAAGGACAAAAGTGATGGAGGTGTCTTTGGGATCTCCAGAAGAGCAGCAACAAGCCTGGAATACTAAACTGTCCACATCATTCAAGATGCGAGGACTCAAGCCTCAAGCCTGGCTTTTAATTAAAATATGTGCTCTTACTGAGAACACATGCACACGCGGGCACTTCAGCCGTGGGTGCAGAGGAAATGTTGAGGGAGGGGAAAGCACTATTCATTCACTCCCCCTAACCAGGGGACTCAACCTGCTGCCTCAGAAATAACATAGATCTAACAAAGACAAACAATTTGTGCCTTGGTTTTTTTTCTTGGTATTTGCGCATATGTACATATGTCCTGCTTACCCCCCCCCCCCCCCCACACACACCCACACCCCTTCAATTATACATTCTGTAGCATGTACACAAGCTCAGGTAGAATCTCAGTTTGGTAAAGTCCATTTTCTACCTCACTGCAGAATGCTTTGGCCCAAACAAACTTAAATGCACAGGACATTCTTTAATGGGGTTTTCGCCTGGTTACAGAAATTAAATCCGACTGATGCACTGATTGTAAGTCGCTTTGGTAAAAAGCGTCTGCCAAATAACTAAATTGTAAAATTGTAAGCCCATTTTTTTATTAATTCAACATTTAAATGTATTGAATTATAATGGAGAGAAAATGATCACAGTAGCCTGTATTTTCTGATCTCAATGTCAGTCACCTTCAACTAGAGGGCACTCATCAAGATTTTGTTAGTCAGTGGGTTAGTTTTCTGCCATGTTATATTTTCAAAGATTTCCTCTTGCAAACCAGACAATGTGTCGTGAACAGGTCCATCAGACCAAACAAAAAGCAATAACTGATAAGTACCTACTTTTTACACTCTACTTTATTCTAAAACACCTTAAGTCTGATGGTAGAACTGTGAAGGATAGTCCCCTGTCTGTGGCCTTTTGATTGAATTATTTTGATCATTTAAGGTTAGTGGGTTTACTGCATCTTTCACAGTGCCTCAAAATTGCATCAACATTGACACAGAACAGACTACATCCAAAAATTTGAATGTACATTATTTGCTTGTTTATTTACATTTAAATGGGAAAATTTTCCCTCCACCTTCAACGTAAATATTCATATTACAGTTCTCTTAGGCAGCCCTACTCCCTTCATTCAGGCAAGAGAGTCTGATACCAGATTGACAGAGGTCATTTGGTTTGACTGATTAAGGCCACCGGTATGTAGATTAACCACTGATTTGGCATCAAGAATCCTGGGTGAACCACAGAGGAAAGAAAATTATTTGTAAAATGATTCTGTTTCATGCTAAGTAGCACATGATGCATTTGAAGTAGTAATCTCTCTCAAGGCTAGACCTAGTGGGCTTTGAACCTGGGTTGCCTGGGTAGAAGACAAAACACTCAGTAAACGCTCCACCCAGAATCGGGGTGAGCCCAGTTGCAGAGTCAGACACAAGGGATTAAGTTGGATCTCAAAAAGGGTTTTAATGAAACACAATCTCGCAAGTCCAGAAAAAGGAAGGAGCTCAATCCAAGAAAAACAGAAATCAGATCAAAAAGGTAAAAACCTAGGCAAAATTGGCTTTTCCAAAAACAAGCAATACAAGTCCAAAAAGTGAAAACAGGCTCAATCCAAAAAGGCAAACAGAAACATTATCAAAAAGGCAGAAACTTAAACAGTCCAATAAAAACAAGAACTCAGATACCTTACATAAACCAGGACAGGAACGCAAGAACACACGATCGCAGGAAACAGCTCAAAGACTAAGCAAAGAAAGAACAGAAGACCATGGCTTAAACAGGCAGCCAAGACAATACACAGGTGATACCAATACATCAATAATGAAGAACAGGGAAACTGAATATGTGACAAGGCCAAAACAAAAAGGCTGAGGACCCCTATGGCCAAAAAAGGAATGACACTCCCCACAGTCATGACAATATATTAGAGATATAAATGTCAACACAACCTGTAGCCCCTCTGTATTGAAATATTCCACTATAACATCATGGGTTAGGTGGGGGGTGACCACCCATCAGTCATGGCAATCTATGGCACAGTAATGTAGTATTCATCTTGTCTTGATTGTTAATGCAACACAGACACAAACCTGCCTTTTACATGTTTGCAACATGCTATGTGGATGACAAAGGAGTCTGATTCTGTCTGATTTTTGTCACGTTCCTGGTTATTACCAGCACAGCCAGAATGTCGGAATTTGCTTTTAGCTAAAGGGAATTTCTTTTTCTCTCCCACATACCACATGCTGCCTTGACTCCCTCTGTGTGGTCCAATGGTCGATATACTCTCTGAGACACCAGTCTCTACCTCTCACTTTCCTTTTCTAACTCTTTGTGTGTCTGAAGGAATCAGCATCAGAACATTTGTAATCAAAACTACCCCCCACCCCCAGCCCTACCCCACACCGATTCTCTTTCTCTTCTCACTCCCTCTCTGGTTTTGGAACCCATCACAATGACACATCTCGATTACTTCATAATACAATATTACTCAGTGGAGTGAGGTCCCTCACTTTGTATTTGTTCAACATAAAAAGAAGGCCCTCCATGCTAAAAAATTTGATAGTCAGTTGCTAGCGATCTGATCCAATCTTAGTTTACCTGTTAGGTCATGAAATCAAACAGACACAATTTACATGAAGTCTCAAAAGATAGATTTTTTTTTATTTTAGATTTGTAAATAATTATACAAGCATTACTAAGATTGACTTTGAACAAATACAGATATATAATGAAGAGAAACAACTCCTCATAAAACCTGGAGCAGGTATATAATTAAAAGAAAAAAAATACATATGACCTTCAGTGGCTGTTAACTGCCACTAGAACAAATCAATAAATAAACAAATAAATACCTCTTGCTGTTAGAAAAGAACATTTTGATTTGTTGTGTTACAATAAAAGTACCACACAGTAAAATGTTTTGAAAGACATCCTTAAAAATATCCTGCCAAAAAAAAAAAAAAAAGCTTCCCCTACTTTTGGCATCTCTCACTCTCTTTTAACTGGAGTGAAAAATGAAAGAATGAAAGGACTGAAGAGCAACATTAGAGAGAAGCAGATGACTACCGACAAGTGAACTCCAAGCCGACAGAACCAGCCAGAAGAGCGCTGACCAATTACCCCCTCTACACTTTCAAGCTGTTTTATTTGATTCTTAAAAGGCAAATTTGAAGACATTAGATTCTTATTTGAATCGTCCCATTAAGCCTCAGAGAACTGCTTTCTGAGGACCCTTTGTCTTATCACAATTACGAGCTCTCTGAACTCAAGTCTACATATCTATCATGACCACTCCTGAGAGGAATATCCTTCAGATTTCATTTCAAATATGAATTATTGTGGGGATCACGTCATTCAGGAGATGGTGATTTTGACTGCTTAATCTGAATGCTGTTCTCACAATGCTGTGCTTTTCTTAGACATCATGCTTGTTATAAAACAATGCACAGATTTAAAGCAGAACTCATGAAGAGGTGAGTTAAAAGTCTGCTTTTTTTGGAGATATGAATATTTTGGAGAGTTGCTGACACTCCGTTTCAGTGCTCAGATATCGGTTAGACTTCTTAATGAGTTTTGTTTCTCTTATGAGTTTTGTTTTTTTCTTTTTTGCATTTTTAGCACAGTCATCTACACTTTGTTGTAGGTTAATGTTCATGTTTGAGATTGAGATTAGAGAGCCGAGGGGAAAGCTTATTTTTGGATTAAACCATTATGCCCCATCAATTAATCATGAAATTTAAGTGGCTCAAAGATTTACAAATGAGACAACAGTTCGGGGTACGTCAGCTTAATGACAGCATGAATCTATCTTCATCCCTTATTAGAAAGGGCTACATGCAGGCCTCAAAAAAAAAAACCCCTACATTTTGCACATTCAATGTACTTTTCTTTTTCATAGAAGAGAAAGTGCAATGGGCACCTCAAGACCCTAATGGTTCCTTTAAAAGCAGGCACAAGAGAAGACACCAAAGACAAAATCCCTGCATGCGTCACAAGACAAAGTCACCACTACAACAGCACATTACAAACAATTACAGGCCTTTTGTTCTCTCTCTCTCTCTCTCTTTTTTTTTTAAAATTCATGTCATAAACACTGCAGTATTGTTTTGGTTTCCTGAACCTGGACAAAGTGAGCTCCTGCCCTAATCATCACACATTCTCTTTTCTCCTTTTAATTAAGATTTCTTTTTCTTCTTTTCTTTTTTTCATTTTGAAAGGGTAGTGCGTGTGTGTGTGTGTGTGTGTGTGTGTGTGTGTGTGTGTGCGGCACGCGTGCGTTTGTGTGTTTGTGTGTGCGTGCGTGTGCGTGTGCGTATGTGTGTGAGCGCGTGTGTGTGTGCATGCGCGGTTGTGTGTGTGTGGTAGAAGGAACTGACAGGCAGGAGGTTACTGTTAGCATTGTTGTCAGATTCATACCAGGGACAATCCCCTGTGGACTTTCAGGACATGACAGAATAAAGCAAGAAACACAGCAGGATATCACATACATGCTCACTGTAGAAACGAGTTATGGAGAAGGGTGACACGGGGGTCAGGGGAGAGATGGAAGAACAGGAGAGCCAGGCAAACTGTGGCTGTTTACGGAGGAGTGGTGACAAAAGAAAGAAGCTAAGATTTGGAATTGGAGGATACATTGACAGAGATAAGAAAACTGAAAGATTTAGGCCTTACAACACAACACAACACAACACAACACAACACAACACAAACACTATTAGAGCACAACACAGTGTCTTCTGCACATCAATCTTGAATATAACAATCAACAGAACATAAAGACTACTCAGTCTCTTTGAATGCTTTGATGATCTTACAGTGCAGTTCAACATTAAACATTTCACTGTCTTTACGTAGGACTGTGTTTACATTCACAGACAATCCAACAACATTCCATGTCTTTGTAACTTGGAGTAAGAAAAAAATACATAGAGGTTGGTCAATACAGACTTCATAACAACATACAGGTAGAAGAAAAAATGCAGATAAAACACACACACACACACACACACACACACACACACTGCAATATGGGATAAAAGATAACAGAGCATAGAACAAGATTGCTGGTGATTTGTGGAGGGCACCAGGAGATGTGCGTGTGTGTGTGTGTGTGTGTGTGTGTGTTTAAAGTTAATCAACTCTGACTAAACCTTCTAAAACAGAAATAAGAGAGACAACATGAGGCTCTTTAGGTACAGAATTAAAGTTGCGTAAAAATACAAGTGAAACATCTCCAAGCCATGCCGTTAAGCAGACATAGGACATTAAAGAGACAATGAAATGTCGCTTTAAAATTAATGAAAGAACATGATGAAGGTACTCAAGGACACACAGCTATAATTGCTGCTCCCATCCTCAAGCGCTGACCCGCTGTCTGTCCACAGTGTTTAGAGCACTTGTTTAATTTCTTGTGAGGTATTGAGTTATTGATGAAAAGATGCAACTATTCTCATCTGCACATAGAAATTTAATTATGATTAATATAATGAAAATGGTAGTGATAGGGGAATGGTGGAAATGGCAATGTGTATAATAATAATAATAATAATAATAATAATAATAATAATAATAATAATAATAATAATAATGATGAAACTGCTAAGCACATCATCTACTATCTCATTTAATGTAGAACTATAACTCCCTTGAGTGACCATAATCAGATCATCCTTGGTCTCTGCTCAAGGTCAAAATTCCATTTGTTTTTGTCTTTTTTTTTTTCATTTCTTTTTTTCTGTAAGATTCGCGGGAAGGAAGGAGCGTGCATGTATACTAACTGCCATGACATGCACTATAAGCGCAATTAATGGATGCCATGGCCCTGCATGTTGATACACTGCTTTTGGCAAAGACATCTTTGCTGAACCGTTAGACCTCATTTCAACGCTGTCACTGCACAAATGAATCTCTTCCTCTCACCATGTGAAGAAGACATGACGATTAGCTCTTTAAACCTCAACATGCCCTTTACACAACCATGCCACGCCGAAAGAGACTTAATGGGCTGACTAAAACTCTGCTGTCTAAGATTTGAACATTTACTGTGAATAACTCTTTAGCGTGGAATTTCTCCTTTAAAGTTTGTTTAAGCTGTGGAATGTGACAGCACCTGTTTGCTTTGCTCTCTTTTTCTCGCTACATAGAGTTCAGGGCTACTGGTAATGGTAATTATAAATAATGTTCTCCTTCTAGTCCTTCTGACTGATGAAGTACTAAGACAAAGGCAATAGCTCGAGTTTGACAGACAGCAGAAGATTGTTAAATGGCTGTCTTCTAGTCAGGGATTTTTGCAGTGCGGATACAAGAAAATTAATGTATTATGTCTCACTGTGGCTTTGGGACTGCCTGACTGTTCTCTGAGTCAGTTGGCTTTTGATGGAAAGCAATTGCCACTTCTCACTCCTCTCCTTATTACCACAGACCAAGTCTACAAATCCTAAGGACTAAAACTACAATACGAAGTTCCCAGAGTATCATTTTCCCTCACCTGGTTGTATGAACATCTTCACTCTCATGCACACTCACACATACACACACACACACACACACACACACACACACACACACACACACACACACATACACACACAGAATCTTCAGAAGATTCTTTTAGTAGCTTCGCTGTGTGTTTACAAATGGCTGAGGGTAGACTGTGTTCTCAGTTTACATTAGAGTGTATAGATACATTTGCAGATACATCTGCAGTATTTAAATGCTTCAGTGTCATCAAGCAGTTCACAGACTAAAACATATGAAAGTCTCAGTGGTGCACATGGACTGAGGGCAGAAATTAATTAATTTGAGATGACGTTTAGCTTAGAAAAATGTCAGGAACGTTGACCAAGCTTGAAGATGGTCTGAAGTTAATGAAGAAAAAGATAACATTTTTGTCCAGGAATTTCATTACGGTAAAAATCAAGAACTGACCTGAGATTTGGCCATCCTGCAATATAGTTCAAATATACTATGGTCAAAGTAATACAAAGCACAGCATAGATAAATAAATATGATATACCTATCTGTACATTCTTTATTTTTATACAATACAACATTCTTAAAATAAAGTCAAAAATGAAGGGAAAAACAAAGCATTATAAAAATGGAAAGAAAGAAGAAAACCACACAAACACACACAAACATGACAGAGGTAGCAAAAAGACATTTGTAAATGTCCAATGTGTATATTGAGGTTGCACCTGTATAATAAACATTATGAGGTAGAAGTGATAAGAAATAGATGTTATGCTCATGCACAAGCAGCCAAACACATGCAAGAATATGAAGATTAACCAGCCCCCAAAAGCAAATTCAGCTGTTACACACTTTGTTCAAGTTTTTTTTTCTTTCTTAATTTCTCCAAACTGCTTTTGTTGTTCTTTGTTTGTTTGTTTGTTTTACATTGTTTTGTATTGTTTTGTCTGTAAATGTTACTTCTCAGCAGTTAGACAGCATGCACTGTTAAGCTGTCTTAAACTGCAGTGACTGGCTAAGGGTTTTGCAAAGTTGTGTCTTTCTCCAGAGCTAGTCTGGTTTAGTTTTGGAGATCTGGAGTTGGTTTTGTAGATATGGAAAGACTTCTTATGCTTGACCTGCTCAGATAATGAGACAATGAGACATAACTGTGTGTTGAGTAAACCTCAGGTATCTTACTCAGCTGTGTACTGCGCACGCCTCAACATACATTTTCCAAATCTGCCTGAACAAAGGTAAAGTTTCAACACACGTTTTCCAAATCTGCCTGAACAGTAAAGTTTCAACACACTTTTTCCAAATCTGCCTGAACAAAGGTAAAGTTTCAACACGTTTTCCAAATCAGCCTAAACAAACGAAAAGTTTCAGCATACATTTTAAAGTACTACTACTACTACTACTACTACTAATGATAAAAATAAAATATATGGTTTATGAACACATACAATACAGTATGTGGATTTATCCTGGGTTCAACAGATATTGACTGATGACTGTGATGCTATTTCCTTTCCAATCTCTGTATAAAAAGAGTGACAGTTTGAGAGATCTCCTGTTTTTGCCCCCTAAAATAGCGCCACTATTTCTAGTCAATTCCACACAGACAGCTGAGGGCTTTCTGAGAATAAGTTTGTAATGGTAGCACAGAACCATTACTGTGGCACATCATTGTTAATCTACTTTTTCATTTTTTAAAAAAATTCATGTTTGTACCTTCAAACTACTTTGCGGATAGACGTTTGATGCATTGCGCTAGAGTTTAATGATGGTACCATTCTCATTCAAAACTAGAAACATTGAGAGTCCATTAAGCCAAGATTTGAACAAACCTTTCACGTGTACATTACGTTGCTAGTCAAAATGAGACAGAGATGCAGTCTTTCAAATCAAAACATAATACTTGTGTTTGTATCTAAAATCTTGATAGACATCAAACTGTTTTATCCACACCAGCAAACTAGAACTACAACAAAGTTCTGCTCAGAACAATATCACCTGAATAAGAGTAAACACTTCATACCTGATACCTGAAGTGTGATATATAAACTTTTTTCCTCCCTTCCTTTTTCTCTAAAGGGACAGACCATCTGTTATGGTGCTTAGATTTCAGTCAAAGGCACTGATGAAATTTGCAGTGAAACAGAGCAGCCACTGTCTCAAAAATAAAGACAGAAAAAGTATCGTTCCTTCAGGCAAGTCCAACATTTCCAATGACTATCTGTCATAAGAATCGTTAAAACGTAGTTTGGCGGAATTCAAATCATGCACTAGCAGATGAGCAACAACGTCACGTGACTTGCGATTCATTTGACTTTTATCTTCCGCTTTCCAAAGACTGAGTGAAAGGAACGTTACCAGGTTTAAAGGTTGCACAAAGGACTAGGCTAAATCCTAAATTCCATCCTAAATCAGTGTATTTCAGTATATATCTGGGGTTCATACTTGTAATTACAAAGGATCACACTGAGCAGAGACCACAGGATAAAGCCTCTCATTTGTATTTCTACTTCCATTCCATTTCCAGAAGATTTCAGGATTTTTGTGCAGAAATTAAGCCTTGTTCTAAAGTAGGCATTGGACTGCTGTGCCCTCGAAAGAAAAAAAGAATGAAAAAAAAGAAAAGAAAAGATCATTATGAAACTGGAGGAGAGCTAAACGGAGAGCTGATTTCATTAAAAACAGTGGAACTATTAACTTCGAAGAAGCACTGTTGGCTTCTAAAATGTGGGTGGACAAAGAGACTTTACGCAAACGGTGCACTTCAAAACAATAAGCTATGTAGTCTTTGTGTCATTATTCCAGCGTATGTTTAATATGGCATAACACATGCTAATGCTACCACATGATTGCCTTGCTTGTCAGCACTAAACAAATCTTCCTTTATTTCATTATTTTCATGGTAATTTGAAGTTTGAATTTTGTAGGGTTCCAAAATGTAAAACAGTGGGAACTAGGACACAGCTGTGCATATTTGAAAAGGAAATATTTTAAGCTTTCAGAGGCAAAAAAGAGAAGGAAACCGTGAAAAGATCAATGTAGCATATTAGATCTTGTTAGTCCTTTTTAAACAGTTGAGCAGAGACAGCAGTGTGGTTGGTTAGTCTGTCTCCCTGTTGTACTTCATTGAGAGGTTCATGGATTATTCTAGACTGCTGAGAGGTGATTTTTTGTTGTTGTTTTTGTTTTTTAATTCTCTGAAGTCACATTTCCAGACCACACAACAGCTGAAATTTACAGAGGCTTCGCTGTGTGACACAGAATTATGAAGCATATTTGAATATTTCTCCACCCAGTGAACATCTAATTACGATAGATAATGGAGAGGATCCATTGAATAAAAGAAAAGAAATGGACAAAAAATGTGGAACTTTGATAATTACTTTTTCGCTTTCTTTTTTTTCCCTCCTTTTTTTGCTCGCCTTCATAAGTTATAAAGTGATCATTGATTTTCTCCATTTCCAAAAAAAAAATATGTTATGTTATGTTTCAGCATATGACTCTGTCAGCACACATGCAGAGCCACATAAAGACATGAGATATGAATGGTGTTTCACATTATGTCAAAATGAGTGTGTGATATTAAAAAAATTCCAGTGAAATGGCTTGCGTTCTCTGCGTCCAACCTAATGTGCCCATAGCGTTTTGAATCAGTGTTTTAAATTAGAGATCATACTCAAAGCAGGTTTCCCTCCCTCTCTCTCTCTCTTTTTTTTTTTTTTTTTTGCACTCCCAGTATATGCGCATAACCATTTTAAATCTTGACAAAATAAATATTTACATAAAGAAAGACATATGCGCAAAATTGGGAGATAATCTCAGTCTTGTTTTCCTATCTTACTGTGAAAGTCACAATGCGCCTGGGGTAAAATACCATTTGGACATCCAAATACATGGTAATACCACTGTGAAAATGGATTATAAAAAGGTAATTACATAGTAGCAGTAGCAGTGCTTTTAGCAGAGGCCAGGGTTTAGGAGAGGAACTGAGGGGGGGGGGGGGGGGCAGGGTGGAAAAGAGGAACACCACTTGCCCTGCATCTGGTAGACACCTGGAATGATTTCAAATGCATAGCTGATTGTCTCAACCTGACTGTCCTGATAACAGTAGCTCTCAAAAACCACAGAGCAAACCTTTCTCCGATATCTGAATGTTAACAGAAGTACCCTCGCGATGAATATCTGATATCCCTCATTCCTCTTAATCTTTTTTATCTACGTGATCAGGACCAGTAAGCTTTTTTTATATTTATTTGACATAGATTTTTTAGTGGAGGATACACTCCAGACCCTGCAAGTTGTAAGATAAAATAGTTGCCGTATGGCATTGATCAGTTTGATAAGGTGTTTCTCAGACACAGTGGAAAGGTTGATAAGTACACAGACAGAGTATAGACAAAAGTGTAATTATATTAAACGTACAGTGTTGTACAAACTCAAATGTTTCACACATATTCTGACTACAGATAGGTGCCCGTAAACACAGAGGTATATTCACAGTATTGAGAGGGTAAGAAAATCAGTCTGAAGTGATAGAGTGTAATCACCTGAGTCAGAGGGGTTTTTTAAGTTAGAATCCAGTAGCCTAATGTCTATGGCTGTTATGCATTTCATCTCCTCTTTAATGACGCCGAAAACAGTTAAAAAGATATCGACAGATTCTGAGCGTAGATCTTATGCACATCTTCCAGGAAATCCCTTTAGAATACAACAAACAGTAACGTAAAAAAAACCCAAAACAAAACAACTGCAATCTCCTTCACTCTTCTCCTGTCTTTCCATTATCTGCATACTTACAGTATTCCTGTAACAGTGGTGAACAGACTTGTACACACTAGTAGTTAAAGTCAGCATTTGAAGAAATGGATTTTTTGTGCCCAGACAAGAGAGGCATCTGATTACTCTGCTTTAACAAACTGTTCAATACAGAGGCCAGTTTATAAAATAGAACAGAAATAAGTCTGTTTTACCACTTGAGCGCAGGGTTCCACTTAGTCAGCAGAGTCTGACAGCCTTTTAGCATTGTTAGACTACACTTGGACAAAAACAAAAAAAAGAAAGAAAGAAAAAAAAAAGACTTGCAGGACAAAAAAAAAATTGTAAATGTAACAAATTATCTGTATGCCCATCTTGTTTGTCTGGGGTCATCTAATTGAAGCATTTAATTCAAGCCAAATCTGTATTGATTAAACTTCACTTTGAGGAAACTGGTGAGGATGAGAGTGGCCAGGGCGGTCAGCTCTCCCGTTTTGAATCTGTCCACCTGTCAGGGAAGAGACACGGCATAGACCAACTTGTTTGCCCCCTAACAAGGGACCATTAGCCAGTCTCGCTTGAAGGATTTACCTGGAAACATATTATTGAGCTCTTACTCTCCCTCTGGCAATGGTGTCATTGACCGCGTCAAACACACGAGGTTCAAGTCTGTTTCTATTACATCAGATTCACTTTGTGGTGAAGCCAGGGGTCAACAGACATTTTTTTTTTTTTAATGACTTCTGTCCTTAACAGCTGTTACACGTTCACCGTTGAGAACTTTAGCCTGGGTTTGCCTAAAAAAAAACAAACAAACAAACAAAAAACCCCATTGTACCAAAATGAAGAGATGCTCCTTTGTATCTTCATCCTCATCATGCCTCTGCGTCATTTCTAAACCTTTTGTGGAAGCTCCCAGGTGCACCTGGTCCTCCTAACTGACGTTTAAGAGATGGGGATCAAACCTTGCCATTGCATAATCACACTGCAGTAAATATGAGGTGTTGGTTTTTATATGACAAAAATTCCTAAGGCTCTCTACCTAACTGTGCCCCAAGCTGCCCTTTGTTCTTTGTTAGTCTGATGCATAGGCAGTTAGGGGGTCCTGTGGGGAACAGGAGAGTTGAGTTTGATAACCGATCCTTGTCTGGAGGAGAGTAATTGATCCAGAGGCCTGAACCAACCTCATTAGTAAAAAAAAAAAAAAGGCAGAAGTGCAGGATGGAAAGGGAAGAGCACCACCATTTGTATAAAACGGTCACATTTGCCTTGTGCACCAGTGACACTGTGTAGCAAAACACTGCCAAATGGTATTTCCCCAAACACCAGATAGCGGTGTGTGTGTGTGTGTGTGTGTGTGCATGCATGTGTGTGTGTGTGAGCGTGTGTGCATGTGCATGTGCATGTGTGTGTTTGTGTGTGTGTGTGCGTGCGCGTGTGTCCTACCTGATATCTGTGTTTTTTAAATATACTCCTCAGTCCCAAATTACCAAGTCTTTCTATGCAGACATAGCTTTAACACAAAACCAGCCCCCAAGGTCTTAGATCGGTTTAGCTTTTAAAAAATTATATTTGGCAGTAAGACAATTTGAGGCATTGAGCTCCACCTTTCCACTGGATAGATGCCAAAGACCAAAGTGTACTGGTCCTTTGATGAATAACGAGCAAACAGACAACTCTATGCAGTCATCCTAAATGGTTCATCTCTCTCTTCTCCCTTCTCAGACAGCCTTAGTATTCCAGTCCACCTCCCTCTTTTCTTTTTCCACTCTCGTTTGCTAGAGGAAGTCGCTCTGGAGTTCGTTTGACAGCTGACTGACGGCAACCTCGCTGTGCGTGGATCCAGTGAGGATTCGTGCAGTTCTCTGAGGTGTGGTGTCCAGCCATTGGCCGGACCCCCCCTCGGGACAGTGCCTACAGGCCCTGTGACTCTCATGCAGTCCATTCGAAAGCCTCGTGGAATTACACTCCTCCTTCACGAAACGCGAAGATGACGAGCAAATGCCCTTCTGCGTGGCACCGGGCTGACAGATACAAGGGCATAAAGCTCTCTTGCACTTAGCAGCATCCCCACACAGGGATCTGCGGAAGTTGGGCTTGAAGACCAGATAAACCATGGGGTTGTAAAGGGTAGAGGACTTGGCAAACATCGCGGCCAAGGCAAAAGCCATAGGGGGGACCATTTCCGGATCACCAAAGGCAGCCCACATAGAGACAACTGCATACGGACTCCACGCCATCAAGAACCCTATACACACTGCCACGGAGAGCTACGTAAAGGGAAAAAAGAAAAAAAAACACATACACAGACTTTAACATCAACATACACAGGAAAAGAAATTAAACACACACAGCTATACTGGTGTGAGACAGATAGACATCACAAATAGAAAAAGACGTGGCATAACATTTTGATAGGATACTTTATATTGTGTCAATATATACTTTAGGCCATGTTTCGTTAGAACTATATTATATTCCGCCTCAGGTCCTCAGGTTGTTGTCCATAACAGGGCATAAAATCGGCCTTAAATCTCATGAACCAGTGAAAGGCATGTCATCTCCTTCCTCTCTCTCTTACACTAATTCCAGAATGAGGGAATCAGACCCCTCCTTCCGTTACCCATAACCCACCTTGACAATAAGGGTCTGAGCATTGACAATCTTGTTCTGGGGCGAGACGTGCTGCTGAACCGCTTGGCGGGAGCCTCGGACAGTCATCAGGATGAAGGCGTAGGAGAGGAAGATGATGGTACAGGGCATGATGTAGCAGAAGAAAAAAAGGCAGATGATGTAGCTCATGGCAGAGAGACTGTAACTAGGTGCATGCCAGTCAATGCAGCAGGCCGTCCCATAGGGCTCGGAACCGTACTGGCCCCAGCCCACTAACGGTCCCACGGCAAACACCCCGGCGTAGCACCATACCCCCACCACCAGCAGACACGCATGAGATGATGAAAACTTGCTACCTAATATGGAAATGACAGAGGATACCGAGAGAAAGGAAAACAGAGAGAGATAAACCCAATCAGTAAGGTGTAAATGAAGGAAGACATTCAAACAGTATTGCAGTAATGAGAAAACTGATGGAAATCATACACACACACAAACACACACACACACACGCACGCACGCACGCACACACACACACACACACACACACACACGTATGCACGCACACACAAAAACACACCCGCATACGCACGCGCATGCATGCATGCACACACACACACAGAAACAAAGCGCATTTAATCTTATCTGACTTTGCTCTGATTCACAGTCATGGTTCTTAGTAGAAACATAACAGAATGAGAGCGCGTGTGGCCACATTCAGTCCTAATGTTTATGACTAGTCATGTGGAGTAGAAGGCTGACACCAGTACACCCTTTAGCAAATTTCACTGCACCCCAACCCCCTCCCCAATATCCCGCTAAAAGCTGTATGCCTTAGCTTGAACTTTCATCTTTTTTTTTTTTCTTTTATTTGTTCTCAAGGCAGCTCCAACCACACGCAAATATCCAAACATCGCAACACATTTCAGATTAGCCTTTGAGGCGGAGGGTATGCCAAGGATGAAAGAGCAAACGTATTCACATGTTTATTTTTTTTTCCCCCCATGCACACATTTTGATGTGACCTCAGGCATCTGTAAATACGGGGGTTAATCACATGTTCTCTGTGGATTTCTATCTCGGTCAAGCCCATTGAGCTTAGCGTTTTTAACCATGCAGCGGGAAGGAAAGGAAAAAAAAAAGAAAAAAGATGAAAAATGTTACGCAATCCCCTTCTCCATCCATCTTCACACAGTACAGAGCATCAAACAACTCCATCTTGAAAAATATAATGATTCTGTTTCTCATAGGGTTTAATATTCAGAGGCTACGATTCAAGACAGGCAACTAAAGAGAGAAAAATGTACTTTATTCACCGTTTTGCCCCTGGCGTGGCCTATTTTAGAAATATCCTATGAAGAAATATTAGAGCACATCTAATTTCACATATTAAATAAAGAGACAGCAAGAGAGAGAACGAAACCGTGAGAAATTGGCACACATATTCCTTACATGGCACAAATATTCCTTACACGGCAGATAGTTTACTTAAGAAACTGTCTCAAATAGCATTTCTGCCTATGCTACTGAGAGTTTGGAATAACTGAAATTAATTTACTTTTGACTTTAAAAACATGTTTATTCATATGGTCGTGCAGTATAAATTAATTCCTCTCAGAATCTTATTAATGTGAATGAAGCATCATGGGAGCTTTCTCCCCCCCCCCCCCCCCCTCTCTCTCTCTCTCACTTTCTCTCTGGGGATAACTGATTTACTGTAAACTTTAAATGTGTGAAAACCGAAGTAGCTTTATCTGCATGGTGAGTGTGGGGAGGAAGAGGAGTTTGCCAGAGGAAGCACTATCTCACTCCCCCAGTTTAACAGACCTCAGGGGAACACGATAACAGTGGAGTGTTAGGCATAGCTGGTTTATGGAGGTAGATATTGAACTCTGGTGGTTGAATATGAGCCCGTATCATAGCTACCCCCCACAGTGCTGAAAATAAATGAGAAAATAAAAAGAAGAGTGTTTCATCGCAATTTTCTGACCAATCCAATCTCAAACTTGGGGTAAATGAAAAGAGAAAAGAAACAATAATCAAAATTCCTAGATTCCCAGTGATGATTCCCAGTGAAAATTCACTTTTCTGTGAGGAATTACAGATAGTACATGTCCTGGTAAGAGACATTTTCAGATGGACCACCCCACTCCCTCAGTGAAGATTAAGGCCTACTTTGAATTATTTGTTTTTTTAATTTATTTTTATTTCAAAATACTAATACATAATTTAGCCCACCATTATTTGCTAAAACCAAGGTCACATTGTAGCCTACATTTTCAAATCCATGCAAATCCACTTGATTGGTTGTCTGGGTGAGTGCGATCTAACAAACTATAAGTGTAAGCTAGTGGTGTGGCATTGTGTGTGGACTCCGAGTCAGCTGAAGGTAGGGAGAGGGTAGCTGTTAAACAATAGCATAACTGTGCACAGCTTGCGTAATTTTTTGGGTTAAGTCACCGCCCCCGCTCTGCATTTCAGTTGCCCCCCCCCCCCGGCTCTGTATTAGTACTGTTCATTGACTTTATTTACCTGCTCTGTAGATATACGACTGTCTCTCAGTCATTTCTTCCTAAGGCATTAAGTGTCTCCTATGTGTCACTAAACCACTGTTTTCCTGTCATCCTGTAGCTCTTGATTCCGTGTATGACTTTTGTCTGGTTTGTCTGATAACTGAATTTTGTCTCACGTTTTGGATTTGGTATTCATTTTTTATTGCCACTTCCCATTCACTGAGGACTCCAGCCTGATCTACTGACCTTTGCTTTTGGATTGTTGAGAGATTGTGTAATAAACTATGCTTCTCTGCACTCCAGGTCTTTGAACTCCATCATAACAATTATGGCTTGCCTAGTTTGCATTCATTTCCATCAAGTCTCTACCGCTTTCAATGACAGGAAAAAAAAATCCCTTTTGTTGTTCTCATCCGTACTAAATCTCTTTAATCCCTATAGGGAATCTGTTTCTCTGGATCTCTCTCTCTCGCTCTTGCTCTCTCTCTTCTTCCCTCCTACCTTATTGTTTGATTCCCTTTAAAAAAGTTGTGCTTCCTTTGAGATCTCCTTTTATTTGGTGTGTGGGTGCATCCCATTAATTGACTTGGTGCTTTGAGAAGAATTAATGGCATTGACATTCTCTCCTTAATCACCAGCTGGACTCTTCAAAAACAACCTGAATGTAAATGGCAGGTAGTTTATGGCTCTGTGTGTGTGTGTGTGTGTGTGTGTGTGTGTGTGTGTGTGTGTGTTTGTGGGTGTGTGGGTGTGTGTGAGTGAGAGAGAGAGAGAGAGAGAGAGAGAGAGAGAGAGAGAGTGCCCACGTTTGCGATTTATCTATGTGAGTGAGCTTTGGGGTGGTTGTTGGACAGAAGGAAGACTGTTTTCTCCTCACTCTCTACTGACAGTTGGGCCTTCAATGGTTCAAGAACTATATAAGCACACCTAGAGCATTCCCATTCCAATTTTCTCTCCATCCAACCCAGTTAGTGTTAGACCCTCCCTGAGGTAATTACAGGTGTTGGACTGGCTCTCACATAGACAGTGTTTTAAATGAGTGTTGAACAGGCTGAACATCAGTCGTCACATGACACTGCCTTCCTACCAAGACATCTCCTGTCATTAAAGCTTAGGCTTTCAGAACCATGGGGGGAGGGGGGGGGTCCTACAGCTTTCAAGAGGCCAAATAGCCTTGAATATATGGGATCCAGCAGCTTAAAAGACACTAGCCAACTGATGGCTTTCGATCCTTGCTTCTGGGAGTTGGTCTTAGATGAGCAAAATGGGATCAAACTCAAAAGCTATAGAGAGACAGAGTGTGTAGATACAGCCTGTGAGCCTTACAAAAGGGGAGATTGGGCTAATACATAATGCAGTGTTTCCCATCAAACGGTTCACATTGTACTAAATCAAGCTAGGTTTGTCATAATGTCTTTATGGTACGCTACGTTTGGAGTCACCTTAAAACATGTAGCCTATGTATTATCTAAATCCTTGACTTCTCTGATAAGGCAAGAGTCTTTTTTTGGTTTTAATGATACAGGGGGATGGAAAGTGTCACAAATTGATGGACAGACTGGTTGCACATGCAGAGCAAGTGGTTTATTGGAGACAAAACTAGGGATGTCCCGATCCAATCTCAAAGATCTGTATCGGACCGATCAAGGCATTTTTTAACTGATTGGTATCGGCTTTATTGAGCACGACCCTAAGCCCGATCCTTTTTTTTTTTTCTTTTTTTACGTCAACTGTCACGCAGGTGTCTTAAACGGAGCGCATAATTTGTGGCAGGACGCGGCTTAATTGTCTGCAGTGTGGAAATATTTTAAATTGGGAAACGACAGCAGTCCAGCAGCCACTAATGTTTGTAATGCCAGCACTTCGCGAGGTGGTGGGAGCTGCGTTCAATAGGCTACCGCTTTGATACGGCACCTAAAAAACCCAGGCAAAGGCTGGAGGACATAGCCTACATGTAAAAGGAGGGAGAAATTTCCTCGAGACAGCAACAAGGCCAAAAAGATTACCGCGAGGGTAACTGAATCAATCGCTTTGGATGACCAGCCCATCGCTGTGATAGAGAATACAGAGGTGCTTTCAAATTCGGCAAACTGAGGCAACTGTTTCCGGCGAATCGGATTTCTTTTAACTTTTAAATTTGAATGTTTTTAGGTCAGCATACTCTGACGACATTAATCTACTAACAAGACTACTAACAACAACCAAGGTATCATTTCAAAATTAAAACACCTAACGCTTTAGCTGTATGTGATGTATGCGAGCCTAGACTGACGACCACAGAGAGCAATACAGTCGTATTACTAACGCTAAGGATTGATAACGATAGCATACAAAAAGAGGCTTTCAGAAAGAGTATCAACGAAACTGACAGACAAAGTTAACCACTTGAATTACTGTAAGAAGATTAAATAAAATCGAACACTTGCGTATATTTTCTGGGTACTCCCATTTGGCACACAAAGATAATTAAAAAAAAAAAAAAAATCAAGGAACAGCTTGGATGCAGGCAATTTTTGTCAATGCATCGCTATTCAGTTGTCAAGCATATACATTGAACTGATTTTAATACCTTTAATGTACTTAAAATGCGCACTGTGCAACTGTACTATCAAGGAACATACAAGTATTGGTCGGAACTCGGTATCGGTAGATATTCAATATTAAATGACTCGGATCGGGATTGGGGGGCAAAAAAACTGATCGGGACATCCCTAGACGAAACTCAACACAGACAGAGTTCAGGTTCTTGAACAGAAAAAACTAAACCATGGTCCAACAGATGGGGATCCTAACACCCAGGCAAACAGAAATTTCAGAAACAAGGCAGAAACAGTTAGAAAGACAAATGACAGGTACAGAGGTCATCTAATAACAATGACACTTACAACAGCTAGATAACGCAAGAGTAAGCGAGACTACACAAAGTACAAACTGAGATCCAGATCTATATGTACACCCAGGTATTAAACTAACAACTGATCAAGACACATTTATTTTACAATCAGTTGATCAGTCCAATGATGAGATGATTCATAGACAGATGAAGATGAGCACTGACCAGCAGGACAAGGAGAGGACGGCGATGAAGGTGTGACAGAGGGAAGGAACATGACTGAAAAAGAAACCTTTGCCACCATAGCAAACCACAAGCAGAAGAGTTAGACAACAGCCATTTTGTGCGCAGTCTTAAAACAGCGCTGTGAAAACACTCATATAAACCTGTGCCCTGGAGAGGTATAATGTCTGAGAGAAGATGAATGAGGAGATAGGTGTCTCTTGTCTTTGTGGTGTAACGCCTTTGGCTAACATACGTTGCTGCTGGTACAGCTCCTTAGATGACTCCATGTGGTTATTCAAGGACAGAAGCTCTTATGCAGTGGCAGTTCTAGCTTGACGCCTTTGGTGAACCCCTCCTTCAGCACCCCCCACCCCACATCATCAAAAATTGTGCGTCAACCCCCCCTCTCACCCACACACACACACACCAACAGGAAAAAAAGCATCATTCTGCACTTACTGTAATTTTTATTCAGACTGTTGGAACAACACATATAATCATAACATTTAAAACTGTATCAATTTAAAAATACATACAAAAATAAGACTCATATGAAAACGAAGTAACAAAGACAAAGATCCATTTGTGTTGATTTGGCACTCGAGCATCAAAATATTATCCATCCCCCAAGAACATGGGGTAAACCCAGACCTGTAGGAGGGTCTGGGGCTATCCTTGCGATCTAAACATAAGATTGCCTGGTGTTACGGCGTGCCATCATAACCGGGAGTCAATGAGATAATGTGGATTGGCTCCCTCGCTTATTGTCTTCCAGAGTTTATATGGATCAGTTAAAGAAAGGCAGGTGCCCCCTGCAGCAATATGTCTGTGAAACTATATATTCACAGTATTATGAATGAGTTGTGATTTATTTGGTAGCATTTTGTAATGTGACTGATTTTGCTAATTGCATTAGTATTGTACAAAGTTAGAAGTGCATTATTTGATAGATTCCCCCGCTCCACCTTGGGCTTCCTGTGGGGAGACCTGAGGTCAACCAAACCCTGCCCGCCTCCCCATCTCATACTTCTGAGTGGGAGACTTTCCCAAGTAATAGCCTACCTAGCACACAAACTACAGGGCGCCCACTCCGACAAAGTTAATTGACCCAAACGGTGACATGATATCACTGACGTGACGTGCAAAAGAGCGATAGAAAACCAATCACACAAGTGTCACCATTCTGATTTAATTGATTTATTTATGCATTTTTTGTGGGCACCCCGTGCCGCCCCTGGCAAGATGCTGCCCTGGGTGGCTGCCCATGTCGCCCATGCCTAAATCCGCCCCTGCTCTTACAGGTGAAGAAATGATCGCATGCAAATGTACCATGCGCTGAGAATTTCACACCCCGGATTCTCTCATACCATTCAGGTTAAAGTGAATCGTTTTAGGTCATAAACGCCATACAAAAGCAGACCCAATATAACAAGACACTGACCACTGCATGGGTCTCATATCAACCTCATTACAGTTGTATTGTTTCTAGTGTAGTGGTGTGTCAGTGGTTGAACCCGCGTTGTGCCCTTTTTTTCTGTATGTCACACAGTTGTGTGTGACATACATCCTTTTTTTTTGAGCAGTCTTGAGAAGCCTTCACTCTTTCTTATTACTGAGTGTGTGAGTGTGCGAGTGCATGTGTGTGTTCCTTTTTTTTGGACTGCTCTCATAAGTACAGTTCTTTCGGCTCATTTCCATTTCAAACATTATTACTTGAAAGAAACTCTCTCTCTGGAGTTTTATTGTTTCTAAAGCACAAACCCAGACCCAAATGTGCAAAAGCAATGACCAGAATCCAATAGCATCATCAATGCATTCAGAGTGACTATTGCCAGATGAACAAAGCTTTGAATACGGCTATTTAGTCATTTCGCGCACTTCGCTTTTATGAAGTTTTATGACTCTAGACGAAGTTCATGAGCTGTTTTAATTCAAATTCTAAACGGATCGTGTTCCCTACTCAGGTTTTTTAGATTACAATGAATAAAATTCATTGTGTCCACTTTTAAAATGTTTTGCTATTTATAAAACTACATAGCAAGTCATGTATGTACCGGTAATGAGTAAAACTATGTGACAAACGTCTTGGTTAGTGAATAAACCAGTCTGATTATTTGTAATGAAAGGTCAAGCCGATGTTACAAAATTCATATTTGGATTCAGTCTCATCAACTTCTGCTGCTTAGATATGAATACAAGACAGGAAATTAAAAAAGAAAGTTCTATTTAAATTGTTTTGTCTGCTTGTTGTCTTGCTGCTGTGTTCTCATATCTTGGAGCTTGGACTGCAGCATGGCTGACAGATTGGTGGTGTTACGTCAGAGAGTTTGACGGGCTCACAGGCTAATCCTGCTCATTAGTACTTTCATTTTCACAACCATGTCTGAGAAATTATTCAAATCCTCCTCTTCTGGGTTGAGTTACAACTTCTCTCCCTCCCTTGTGGAAAAGGGAGAGAGAGAGAGAGAGAGAGAGATCTAGACTCAAGGCACTGCCTGTCTTCAGTGCTTATTGTGATCTTTTCCGTTACCCTTCCATTTCCTCTTTTCCTGCTCATGTATATTTTACAGACAGTGGGGGAGCTGCTGCACACCCACTGGCAAGATTAACTGAATGTGTCAGATCTCCAAATTTCAGGAACAGTGTAAAGCCCTTTACAAATTGTTTTCAATCTTAGGCAGAGCGAGGACACTGGCAGTGAGGAGCAGCGTCTGTTGTCTTTCTCCCACTTTATTTTCAGTTTGTTTTTTTTATCTCACTCTAACCATATTTCCTACTTTCTCTGGGATTTTATTTCCCCTGAAAAAATATTTGATTAAATAATAATTTAATTCATAATTCATATTAAGTCAGTGTGTTATGACTCAGCGTAGAGGACTATAAGAGAAATTTCACTCTCAGACAAATTGAGACAGACTCATGCTGAGACTCAAACCTGTGCAAAAGCCAGTACATTCTCAAACCTTTGCAAAACTGGTTCATTCTCAAACCAGTGCAAATCCAGTGTATTCTCAAATCAGTGCAGAATCAGTGCATTCTCAAACCAGTGCAAAACCCTCACAATATTAAGGCAGTTGGTGATGACACTATCTCATTTAATGTTGCATTCGCCCAAAATGCAAATGCTAAAGCACATGTTGCAAAACACTGTACACAGTTGTCATTACGCTGGCTAAATTCTCACTGAAATGCTGTTAAAAACAAACTGTGCTTTTCTCTGTCGGCTATGTATGTTCTTCATTCACATTGAGAAAGCTGTTCATTGCATAAATCATTGTAAGCAAAATACTACGTTAAAGGTGCGCTGTCTTCGTGCAAATGAAAAGGCCAATGTGTTTGATTCCACTGAGTCAATTCCCACAACTGAGAGCCAAACCAGCACATATGCCATCAACCCCGTCCCTCAAATGCATATTATTACTGCAAAACTAATTTACACAGGCACATAATGTTAAGGCTCCCAGTGCATCATATTGCTGAGAATGGAACAAGAAGCAGGCGTCTGGCAGGGACAAAACCTGGGCTTGCAAGAGGAAGGGGAGTCCAAATGCATGGCGGTATGCCAGGGAAGAGACAAGCTCTATTGAATGAGTGCTCTATCAGTTGACCGAAATTATGGCTACGTTACATTTTTCAGTAGGCATCGTTTTGCTTCTGATGATGTACTCGGGATTACCTTTGTTTCATTTTGTCATTGGAATTTTGGGACATATAAATATTGATTTTTTTTTTTTTTCATAATTGTGTATGGAGGGCAATACTTGTATTTTGCATCAATACGATATATACAGTCTGTCCAGTTCTTATGCAAATACTTCGGACTCCTTGTCCCAGTGTTTACGTAATGCTTTAAGGGACCTATCCATTTGTTGACAGTGCTGTAGTGACTGATGAACTTGGCTAACATTTTAAGCGTTTTAGGTTCTTTTGCACGGGTGGCATAATGTTATGAGAAATGCTTTTACTCTTTCGGGGAATTGCACTTAGAGTTTTGAGACTGTGAAACTACATCTAAATAACTGAGAAACATTGTAAAGTGGATTTTTTTTTCTTTTCCTTTGGCAAATTTCCTTTGAATTCTCATTCATTACACATATTCATTTGGTCCGTATATCTAATGTATTGGTTATGGTTTGCCATTCAAAAAAAGCAAAAAACTGTTATTTCTGTCTCATGAAAACTCCTCTTAGGTAGCATTTCGCACTGTGACTGATTTTACTAATTGCATTAGTACTGTACAAAGTCAGAGGTGCGCTATTTGATAGATTCCCCCGCTCCCCCTACCTCGGGCTTCCTGTGGGGAGACCTGAGGTCAACCTACTCCTGCCCGCCTCCCCATCTCTTACTTCTGAGTGGGAGACTTTCCCAGGCAGTAGCCTGCCTAGCTTACAAACTAGAGTCAGGGTGCCCACTCTGACAAGGTTAATTGACCCACAATGTGACATGATATTATTGACGTAACGTGCAAATGAGCAATAGAAAACCAATTGCGCAAATGTCACCATTCCCAGCAAGATGCTGCCCTGGGCGGTTGCCCATGTCGCCCATACCTAAATTTGCCACTGAATGGAAACTATAAAATGGACTGTAATTTAGTGACACCCCCTTACATTATTGTGCCTATGTCTGTGTCCAGCTTTTCATATAAAATCACTCTCCAGTAAGCCCTAAACAACAGTAGAGTGATTATGATGTCATGACCTTACCATCTGTTCCCTTTGTGATTACCTTACTCAGAAGTTCATTAGTAAGTAGAGAGCAGCATGCCCATTGCTTGAGAGTAGTGTTTTAATTTGATCTAAATCCTAGTCTTACTCGGAGATCTTCTCTATGGGCTGAAAGCTGACAGAGACCGTTCTACAAGAGATGTGGCCAAATAGAAGCAGATGTGTGTGTGTGTGTGTGTCTTTGTACCGTAGTTGGGGTGGCAGACTTTGAGCCAGCACACAGACGACAACACGGTCAGGTTGGTTAGGCTGCACAGGCCAAAGAGTACCCCACAGAATGCGTAAGACGTACACATCAGCTCCGTAAACAGCCACCTGAAACACAGAGATGAAGTGAAGGGAGGTGAGACAAGTAGCAAAAGATGAAGACAAGAAATCTAGAGAAAAAGTAAAGTCAAATACAGAAGAAGAAGAAGAAAAAGAGAGAGAGGGCACAGTCTCAGCGTTGTATCCGTTCCTGTAGACATTTGTCTCTGTTTATGACTTGTGTTTAGACTTCTTCTGATCCAGCATGCTGATATGAACAGTTCAGCTTGCATGCTTTCAGATTGTGGTTGTTCTACTCATAGGGGAGCAGAGGGATACGGCAGAACAAAGCCAGCCCAAAACACGCAATAGCCAGTCACTTTAGATTTATTCTGTATGCTTTCAGTTAACAGGATCTAGAGGACAGAGAGCTGCGGACATGGAGGAAGAGAGAGAGAGAAAGTGAGGGAGAGAAAGAAAGAGAAAGAGAAGGACAGAGAGATATAGAATACCATTGAAAGCCAGGGAGGGAAGGATATTCCATAAAACAAGGAGAAGAAAAGAAATCTAATAATGAAAGTGAAAAAGCTTTCGACACATACAAAAAGAGTGGTCTTGAATCCCACTGATCACTCTTACTATAAAGCTTTCCTTCTTTCATTTTTTCTCTCCCTCCTTCCCTCTCCTCTATCTCCACTCTGAGTGTATTCATGTCTCTTTTTATGAGGACATCATGCAGTGCATTGATCTCTCCATCACCTCCTTAGGGGAAAATATTATGATCAGTTTAAAACAAAGAGTGTCTTATTTGCCCTCTTTGAATAGGATCAGGTGAGTAACTTCATTTTCATCTTGGTGATTTATTGCCAACCTCACAAGGATGATTGTCATTCCTCCCACTCTCTCTCTCTCTCTCTCTCTCTCTCTCTCTCTCTCTCTCTCTCTCTCTCGCTCTAGCTCTAGCTCTCGCTCTCGCTCTCTCTCTCTCTCTCTGAATGACAAAGTGGGGACAGCCTGGAGTGTTGCCTTGAGGAAGACAGTGACAACTTGTAGTGACAACTGAACAGACGAGTGATGTTCAACAACAGCAGGAGGTGATGAAAAAACTGTAGAAACAGATTTCCTTCAGAATCTTTCAAAACAAACAAACAAACAAACAAACAAAACAAAAAAGGTCATTCATTAGAGGGGCTCACACAAAAACAACAAAGGAGTTTTCAGGATAATCTGTCTGTCTCTTTTCTCACACACACACACACACACATGCTTTCTATATCTTTGTTTATCTCTCTTTCTTTCTTTAATGTTTATAGTGGAGACATTTCTGTACCAGCAAACAACAGCCACGTGTGAGAGGGAGAGTTCTGCACTGATCTTAGATTCCTCCCATGACTAGAAGGGGAAGAGTGCTGTGCCAGTGCTTGTGTGTGTGTGTGTGTGTGTGTGTGTGTGTGTGTGTGTGCGGGGGGGGGGGGGGGGGGTGTTCGCACAGTTAAGGAATAGTAAAATCATATTAGCCGTCTCGGCGTTTTATGCTAACACATATGACTGCTCTAACACTGCAAACGACTTAGGTTCACTGACAGCTTGAGAATCAGCTGCTGGTTAATCGGCCAGTGGTTATCTAAACACCCTAGTAATTTTACAACTATATGATGAATATCGATTCCATATGCACACTTATTTTTTCACATTGTACAGGTTATTTTCGTTTTCTTTTATTCTATATAGATGTGTACGAGGGAAGGGAATGTTGATGGCCTAACTGGTGTGCTGTGGAATTGACAAGAGGACAAAGTACAGGTGTTTATGACCCACAAGGCAGAATACAAATGTTTCTTAATCAATTTGATAGACATTATGTCAAAGTTTTAGGTTACCTCTCAGCATTGGTAACATGTTCCACATTGTCCCACTAACTACTCATCCCACCTTTCGTTTGTTTGCATCTGGTCACCCTATCTTCATCCCTTTGACACAGAATATCAAAAGGTCCTGCTTTTGTTTCATCAATCTACAGCATTTCTCGGTTGTAGCTGTTTGAATGCTAAGAAGTTGCTTTACATATTACTAGGTGAGGAAACGTGTTTTACTGCGATGGACTGGTGACCTGTCCAGGGTGTTTCCCCACCTTTCACCCAATGAGCGCTGGGATAGGCTCCAGCACCCCCCACGACCCTAATTAGGATAAGCGACTTAAAAAATGGATGAATGAGTGAACATGTGTTTTAGCAACTGATTTAAGTGGTACATGACTCCTATTTGTTTGTGAGTTCTACAGTGCAGAGGTGAAGAGCCGCAGTAATCTCAGAGCTAGTACTGGTAGCTCTGTAATGGGATTGCTTAATGGGGGAAGGTTGGTGATATGTAAAGATACTGTGGCTCTGTAACGTTAAAGCTTAAGTCACACTAGTTTAGAGCGGAATAATGCACCTTTGGTGCATTGGCGCTGCGGAAATAGGATTTTGTCTGACTTAATGATGCTAACTTGATTTGGACCTGACCCCATCATCACCCCTGTCCAAGCATCTGAAGGATAAAGCTACATCAAATGGTGTGAGGAACAATACCTATGTTTTTCTAATGGGATCTAATATAGAGGGAGAATGAAGTGAGAAAGAAAGAGAGAGAGGGAGAGAGAGAAGGAAATGCAGAATTACAATCTGTTTGTTAAAGGAGGGTAAAAAAAGATCATTCCGTGGGAGTCTGGTGTGGATAAAGAGCTGACCGTGATAACACAGTGAGGAGGTGGAGGAGGGAGAGAATTATCACCTGTGTGCAAAAGCAGAGGGAATAGCGAAAGGGAAGAGTGTGATGGTCATTCCTAAGTCACTGATGGACAGGTTGACAATGAAGAACTCGGCCGGTTTCAAAGAGGACTTCTTACGATATGCCACAAACAACAGCACGGTGTTCCCCACAAGGGACAGCACACCTAGGAGAAAAAGAGGAGAGATAGGATGATGAGAGGTAGAAAGAGTGAACCAAAACAAGAGAGATGGAAACATGACACACAGACAGAGAAAATGCATCATAAAAAAAAAATTCTGGAGCATTTCTGTTCCCTGGGAGCTTGTTGCACAGCTTACCAAAGATTGTGTAGACTGTGCCCAGCAAGAAGTCATTCTCCTTGGATATTTTGGATACAAACAAAGATGTTTCAGAGGCATTTCCCATCTGTGCAGAGTGACAGAGAGAGAGTGAGAGAGAGGGAGAGAGAGAGAAACAGAAGAGTAGGATTAAGTGTAAAACGTAACAAGTACACAAATTCATTGTATTTTCCGGCTATTGACAAAAAGAGCAGAAGTCAAGTGGGGCTGAGGTAGACAGCTGTATCACTGCAGCTCTCTCTGAGATTCTCTGCGTGTTTCTCTTCGCTTTGGCCAAAGAGGAGACAAGAGAAGCTTTGTCTCTTTCCAGATCGGTCAGACAAGATCAGAAGCGGCAAGCAGAGGCTAATTCTCAACTGCAAAGCTAACCTCTGCTCTTTTGTCCATTCATGATGGAAGCGAGTAGACATGTTTTCATACATGCCTACAGGGCTTTGTGTGCCCTGACTGAAATCAGCTCGTGCTTTAAGAGAATGTGAGTTTTTATTAAGTCAGCGCTAACTCAGCGCCGCTGCTTGCGCATTAATTCTTCTCCCAGACCTTTCAAGGTGATGCAAACCATTTTCATTAATAACCAGGCAATCTCCTAGAAACAAACAGTGAAACGGATCGCACAGTCGGCAAATAAAAATGCCTTGTTTTGCACCCCTGTAAATAAATTCTCCTTAGGAACATGTACACACATGCACACACACACACACACACACACACACATCTGCATGCACCATGCACGCAGAACCCTACCCTGATACAGCTTTGGGGTAGGATCCCTCAGTACATTATGGTAGTTGTTTGGGAGCTTGTGGAAATTAAGGTCTTCTCTTTGAAATGCCCATCAGTCAGGACCCTGATACACATCACTGCTCTTCCATGCATGACTATATGGTGTGAGGCCCACAATGAAATCACACACACACAATATAATACACAGCTAGCAAGATGTGTATCATAGAATAGAAGCTCGGAGATGCCTGGGTTGGTTATACCAGTGGAAATACAAGATTGCAATCAGAGCACAGATAAATGTGGTTTTGATGAAGAACTAATACCTCTATTTTATAACATTTGTTATAAGAAAGAAAGGGGACATATATTGACCTATGCAAAGTGCTTGTTAACTGGTATATGGGGCATTTTTGTTATTACTGTTTAAATTTTTTTTTAAAAAAGCATCTGAAGGAATAACATGGTAAGATATGTGCATCCTATAGATCTCAGTTACACCCAGCCACCCCCCCACACACACACACACACACACACACACACACACAAACACACACACACACACACAGCTTATTTAACTCACTAAAATATAGACTTCTTCAATGTGCTTCATCTGAATGAGCATAGCAACACCATCCATATGATAATTGAGAAATCACTATTCACAGCATGAAGCATGACCGAGAGAGAATGGAGGTCTATCAGAAAATGAAAATATTGTCCTCCGTCTAACAACTTACCCTAAGAAGATTTGAACACACACTCATTTATGTCTGTCTGTGTGTGTGTGTGTGTGTGTGTCTGTGTGTGTGTGTGTCTGACAGTGAGAGTTCTTATATTTTTGCTACACTTGTGATTTCTCTTGGTGGGAGCTCTAGTAGATTGATAGTTTTAAACTAACTGGAGTCAGTCCCCTGATGTATTACGCTTGACCACTCCAAATATGTGCACACAGTACACTTTCTGTACACAGACTAGTACATTGCCCCCACACACATGCATACGTACACATACGCGCGCACACACACACACACACACACACACACACACACACACGCAAGTTACTCTCTCCCTCTCTCTCTCTCTCTCTCTCTCTCTCTCTCTCTCAGACTGAGGATAAATTTGTTATATTTTATGGTCCTGAACAAAGCCTTAGGTAGCAATAGCAAGGTGATGTGAAGCAAGAAAAATCTTTTACGTCTCCTGAGCAATGACAGCACATAAGCAATATTGTGGATGTGCATGTCAGCACATCAGCCAACTCCACAATGCTTGTATACAACATTGTTTTACTGTCTAAGGAAGGGAGGATGGGCTGTTTGTTTTATGCGGTTTGTGTGTGTGGGTGTGTGTGTGTGTGTGTGTGTGCGCACGCGCGCGTTTGAGTGTTCATTCAGCTGTGGATCATACTAACTGAGAGCAATGTGTATGTGAGATTTAGCTCAGTTTCTTGGGGAGTAGCATTCCAGAGAAAGTGTGTCATACTTTGCAAGCCGCAACTGTCAATGTCTACTAAATCTCACTGAGGTACAGAATGTAATGAGAGCAAATGAGAGTCATGCGAGTGATGCTGTTAAAACAGAAACCACTGAACAAGTACTACATTATGTTTAGAATTCCACTCACAATGGATTTATTTTACTGAACAAGCTGACTTCATCATATTCGGCAGGGTTTTCAAAGTTCCAGGCAAAATAACACACAGGCGAGAAGAAGAAAAAAAAAAAAAGAAAGAAGGGAAGGAAGAATGAAAATTAGCAGGAGAAGCCTAAGCTGTGTTTATGATTAGTGTGACTGGATTAAAGAAAGAGAAGCTTTATCCTCTGGCTCTGGGGCTGTGCCAAGATTAGGATTAAGATTAAGACTCGTAACTCGTGCGTTGTCTTTGAACAAATCAACGTAAAGCAGGTAAGAGAACCATCTCACAGAGACACATACGGACCATTTAAACCACAGTCTGGTTTCTGAAGTACCATCAAGGAATCATGCTCATGAGAATAGCCTGAATTGCTAATCTGGGATTAAGACTCAAACAGCTGTGTATCAGTTTCCAATGTTGACGATGCAACAGAAAGACTAGAATGAACACAATCTGTTTGAATTGATTGCAGACTTCTGTTACTATGGGGTTGCTTCATCAGCATACATCACTGGGATGAAACAGAGTAGAAGAGAAAGGAACTGAGTGACTGAAAGAGAAAGGATTATATCAAAAATTGGAAGGGAAAGAGAGAGACTTTGACTTTTAAAAGCTCTTTCATTTCAGCCTCTCGGCCCTCAGAAAAGAGCAGTGAAAGATGAAAAGATGACCATGAAACTGAGTAAACTTCACAGTTTATGCAATACAACAAAGTCCATCAGAATGGGAGCAAATGAGCCTTAATATCGGGCCAATTAAAAAAACTGTTGGAGGTGAATACTAATGTTAAACACACAAAAAATGGTGTTAAAATGTGGGTTCGTTAAGAGAACAAGAGACTCATCCTTGGCGAGTAGAAATAAATGTTTTCTGTACGCACATAAACACACGGTGAGAGAGAGAGAGAATAAAAGGGTTAAATGTGGTTAAAAAAAAAAAAAAGATTGCTATTTATCATTTGAACGGACAGTCAAGTTCTGCATCAGAATCATTATCTACACCCACTACAGTAATATTCCTCCTGATGAAGAGCCAGTAAAAAAGAGTAAGGGCAAAGCCAAAGTAAGAAATGAGAAATGTCAGCTCTGCTTGCAGTTATGCAACCATTTAAAAATCAGAACTGAGACTAGTCAGCGTGAATGACCATCATTCCTCAGACAGCTGTACTGTTACTGACAGAGATTTGTGTCCAACCATGTCATAATACCTCATCTGACGCATGGAGAGGCATCCTCTCACCCTCCATTAAAGAAAGGTACCTCTCCATCAAGCAAAAAAACCCCCAAAAAACCCTCCCCGTGTCGGCATGTGAAAATCACAGCGAGGAAGAAGAGAGACATTTCCCGTATCATCAACATCAAGGGCATCTCAACAATATAGCTCCAAAGAACCAACCCAAAGTGTCAAAGTGTTCACGTCATAAAGCCCCAGCCGATAAACGCCCTCAACTATTCAACCTAAGTGGAGCAAAATGTCAGGGGTTTTTTTTTTTTCATTCAGTAGTCCAAAAATATGTACAAAATATGTGTGAGGATCAGTGCTCGAGGTTTTTCCTCCAGTTAGTCTTTGCAGACGATACTAAGTGTAGGTTTCTGACTGCTGGACATGTGTATTGTTTTTGTAATCTCTTTATTATTGTTTTAGGCAATGTGAAATTAAAGCTTTTGTCTTCCATTTCCTCCCCATTTCTCTGTCTTTCAAACACCCTGCTAAGTTCATAACCAGATCTTCACCAATGAGCAGTGACACATTAACAACAGTCCACCTGCCCAATGACTGACCTGATCCCAAATTCAATATTCATTAAAGCACTGAAAACACTGCAGGTAAGATTGAGTTGTTTTTCTTTCCTTTTGACTTTCCTCAAGTGGAAAGCTCACTTAGAGGCTTCAGACCTCAGACTTATCGATAACGTGTGTGTGTGTGTGTGTGTGCGTGCGTGTATGTGCGTGAGAGAGACAGAGAGAGAGAGAGTAAGAGAAAGAAAGAGAGAGTGAGTGTGAAACACAACATAGATTAGGTACGAGAAAGAAAGTATTTTGTAAGATGCATTGCACAGCAGATAAAATGCATTACTTCTGAGGACACTAAAGCACATATTAAAAATAACCACTTGTGTTACAGGGCATGTTTCGCCTATTTGACATATAGGATCATTAGAATCCTTACCTCTGCATCTATCCATGCCTAGCACAGTTTTAATTAGTTATCTAATTTTTCACTAAGAATATGAATTTCCATAATGACCTCAAAGGCACTCAAAACTACACTAATTTACTGTGTAGTGAATATCCTAATATATGATTTTTTGAAATATCAGATAATATAAAAAATGGCATATGTCTGGCCAGTGTAGAGTTTCGTGACTGATGTGTAATCTTGTTAAAACTGCTTTCATTTTGTTAGGACATTTTTTACTATTGGCATTTGCATAAAGGCCGTCTCTGCTGCGCCTCCAGAAGTCATGCTTTGATAGTAAATTGAATTTCAAAATTAAACAACGAAAACATTGATAAAAATTGTTCTCCCAAAATAAGATATTCAAATGACCATTGCAATGAGAGTTCAGCTACTATGAGGCAGTTATCAAAAAAAGATTAACTTCCCCTTTATACCAAAACAATCCGCCCTCCAATCATTTCACAAGACAGTCTTCAGTTCATTCAGAGAATGTGCCCAGCCTCACATCCCCGAGAGAAGAGTCAGAGTGTAATAAAGCCATGAAGAAAGAAGGGTTTAGAATTTCTCATCAAATAATTATGCACAGAGCTACCATGGCAATATAAAAAAAGGCTGATTATGTAAACAGGCCATGATCATCACATTTCCCTGTGAGAGTCCACGAGAAAAGAAAAGAAAAAAGATCTAAGATTGTCACTGTGGTTATACTCCACACCACAACCCCTCAATTACTTTCTACTGCCAACGGCTGCTCTATAGAAATATGGAAAAGATGGTTATTTTGAATTGAGCCACCCAGCAACCCCCCCCCCCCCAAGCACACACACACACACACACACACACTTTGTATTAATAACCCTTTATTCTCAACCATGATTCCCAAGCTCTGAAACACTAACAGCTGGAAGTCCAAAAGAAGCCAATTAAAAGGTTTTCGCCTGTGCAGATGGTCCATCTCATCTAAACCCAGCAGAGACAGTTCCACCAGTTCTTATCTGCATTCAGAAAGGGATGCGAGATGGGAAAACAACTTGAGTCAGAGCTCAGCCACAAAGCTCCGTCAACCGTTGGCTTTGCCCGCGTGCCCAGTCCCTCCGAGCGGTCGGCACGGAATTGGCAAAGCGGCAAGGCTCACGGCGCCAGTGTCTCAGACGTTACTTGATGGTGTGAAAAAGAAAAACCCTCTCTCCATTGCAAGCGCAACTCGCACAAAAACAACAGACAGTAAATGATCCCAGGAATTCCAGTCATCTGAATAGAGCTTTGATTTAATGCACGGCCTCCCGCTAAGAGCTCGTATAATCCTCACCAGCAAGCTGACATTTGAAAGGCATCTTCACCCTGAAAAAAAACCTCACAGTCTAAACTTAGCTCTGATTATCCTAATCATTGCTTGTGTGATGAATTTCAGCATTGTTGATGTCATATACATAACAGACCTGTATTTCCATATACTTTACGTTTATATGTATATACAACAAAAGTGACTGTTGTATTTATACATATCTTCTCCATTTGAAGTTGAATTTAATTCGATTCAAAAGCTGTTGTAATTGAAAAACTAATGTTTGTTAAACAACTGAACGTTGTATTGGGTTCACAGATCTTCATATCATTGGAGTGGATGTAGTTATACAGATGGATGAATGGTTCTGAATCATATCTTTACTGATATTTTTCATATTATCTTTTACCATCTGCATATTTGTCATTTTAGTCCCTGCATTCCGATCAGTTTTGAGCTCTTTTTATTTCTCAGAATTAAAATGTTTGTATAAATGATTGAAATAATGTATATGTGAGTGAGTGAGTGAGTGAGAGAGAGAGCGAGAGAGAGAGAGAGAGAGAGAGAGAGAGTGTAGGAGGGGGGCTTAGCTTCAGTGGTCTGCTGATTAAATCATTTTTTTCACTGTGCACTAAGATAACGCTGTTATTGTTCTTAATGAGGCATCACTTGAGAGAAAGAGAGAGAGAGAGAGTCGTCTGGGTGGGATTGGGTGTGTAGCATCCTCCAGACCAGCTGACACTTGCCCTTTCCTGGTCACACTTGTGTTCAGACACACAGCCTCTGGCAGCAAACAGGAGAGTCAGGAAACCAATGATCTCTGGTGTGAACAGTAAAGAAAAAAAAAATGTGTCTTTATTGCTTGGCCTCTTCTTCTTCTCCATTCATCCATCACACAAATTAAAAAAACTAATGGCACAACTTCTGAATGGGAAAATGACAATGTAAAAGGAATCTCATTCACAGTGTATGGTTCTCTCTCTCTCTCTCTCTCTCTCTCTCTCTCTTTGTCTCTCTTCTGTGCACACTAATTAATGGGCTGCTCTAACATTCAAAAGCAGTTGAACGACATTTCAGCCAGTTACACCTCAGCTGGATACATTCAGCTGAGCTTAATTTGACACTCTAAACTCATGTTGCTGCCTCAGATCAAATACCAGCAGAAGACTTTGACTAAGAAATGAAGACTTAAGGCTATTTCCGTCATTAAAGTGATATTTCCTTCTCAAGCAGGAGGCTTTCCCATAGTTTGTCACCATTGCTCTCCAAACAAAAGCAACAGCCATGACCGATCCCACAATTATTACAGAAATAATGCTTTAGTCTTTAATGTAGCAGTCATGAGGACTCTTACTGCTGTGTGAAACACAGAAATATTCTGAGACTTTATAAAAGAGAAAACAAACCTTTCTCAGCTCCTCAGCTCTCCTGCTTTACCATCACTCCATTTCCTCAACTATCTCTCTCTTTCTGCATATATATATATATATATATATATATATATATATATATATATATTTCTCTTTTGCATTACCCTACCCCCCTCCCTTCATTTGTTTCTCTCTATTCCCACTGCATACTTTCACTAGCATCTCTGTCCCTCCCTCCTATGCTCTACATGGCTCCAGTCAGAATTTAAACAAGCACACAGCTCAAACATTTACATATTCTGGGTAGGTAATTGTGCTCTGTGTAGCCACTGGGACATTACTGTTAGAGTCTTCATTCACAGTAAGCAGCATCTCCCCCCTCAACCTTCTCCCTCTCTGTCTGTCTGTCTTTCTCTCTCTCTCTCCCTCTCTCTCTCTCTCTCTCTCCCTCTCTCCCCTCTCTCGCTCTCTCTCTCTCTCTCTTTCTCTCTCTCTCTGTGTTTCTCTCTCCCTTGCTCTGCTTAATGACATAATATTCAGCTCCTGTCTGCTACTATCACCAAGAGCAGGTTTGTTTGCAGTTGTTTTACTCAGCCAGGCGGAAAAAGCCTATCAAAAAGCCATTCTGTTCGTTTTGGAGGTTAAATGTATTGGACACATTGTATCCTCATGCCTTCAGGTTTCACTACTCCATAAAAAGAAATGTTTTGAAGTTACGCTAGGCAAGGAAAGCTCAAGAAGCACTTTCTTCACAAACATCTAACTGCCAACCTGCTCTGTTCATTCTATACAAGATAGTGGAGAGATGGGTTACAAATTAAGGATATAAGGTTATTTCCAGTCCATTGTTGCTTTGTGAGTTCATGCATGTATAGATATAGATATAGATATGTGTGTGTGTGTGTGTGTGTGTGTGTGTGTGTGTGTGTGTGTGTGTGCTTCGCATCTCTTATTAACCTCAGCCCATTCACGCAATCAGAATCAGAAACACAAAAGCGTGAACGCATATAGAAAACAAACACTGCCCTGATCATACCTGGAGACTTCTCTCAGCCCGTACATGCACTGTGAGGCATGAATGGGCTGGAGGAGCAGTGGGTGCACAGGAGGCGAGAGGAGGTGCATTACGGCATGCCTAACACGTTACTCCTGTTCTGAATGAATACATATGAATGTAAAGGCTGTATTTATCTGAAAATGAATTTGATAGTTGTTGTTTTTCGTTTTTTTTTAGAAAGTCATCTTTGAGAAGCTGGCAGGCAAGTGATTGAAAATGTGAAAATGTGGGTTAAGGAATGCGCAGGCAGTGTGTAGTGATGGGAGAGAAAAGCAGTTTAAGTGTCTGATTGGCAGCATGTCTTTCAGGCATTCAGGGCATTTTAAAACTAGGATATAGATGTCTGTTTTTTAACTGCCCGTCCCCTATATTGCGATTTTTGCTGGCTTCTGGTATGTTTTCTTTTTTCTTTTAACGTATCTGGATACATAGGCCCTGTTTACACCTTGCATTAAGATCCGATTTTGGTGATCTGATCACAAGTGGACAGCTCAAAAGTACAGGTGTTAAGGCATTCCATTGCACATTGCGCATCAAGATTCGATCACTCAGATCACATTCGGAGGTGGTCTGGACCGCATATGACCACATTCTTATAGCTGTCTAAACGTGAATGTGAACTTGACCACAGTGGACGACCGCCTACTCAACTGACGTCCTCTGGTTAAGGCTGATTTAAACTTCTACGCCGTTGTGAGCATTTCACAAAAAATTCAATCGCGGATCACGTTGGAGTTGGAGCTAATAAATGTTGAATAAGAGTTAGTTTTACTGAAACTGCTGCAAAACAGGAAAGAGAGAAGACATCGGAAAAGATGGTGTGTACAAACATTGAACCTATTGAGCAGAAGGAGGGTGATGCTACCAAGTGGACCAATCACAGTTGTTGTAGTCTGCTTCGACGCACGTCGCAGCGACGCTTAGTTACCTTTCTAGGGAGGTGCGCGTCAGGCGACGGCGTGGGGTATTCGGCTACACAACAACAGACAAAATGGATAATGTTTTGATTTCTTCTTCTTCTTCTTCTTCTTCTTCTTCTTCTTCTTCTTCCTCTTTTCATTTCCAACAGATTGGGCACGGGAAGTGCATTTTTCCCTTTCTTCAATTAAAAACAACAACGTTTAACATGGGTTAATGTTCCAAAACTGTGATCAATAATCAGCAGAATCCTCTCGGACTTATCTTTGTCAGAAACGCCTTCTCCCGTCAAAAAAAATCAAAATTGAAATCCCAGAAATATGGTCGTTATCTCACGTTAAGCATTTTCCTCTCCGCTGACGCCCAGTAAAAGGAAACAGCTTAATGTGCCTTAATGTCCCAAAACAGCGATCAGTGATCACCAACTTTGTCTGACATCTCACATGTTATAAGCACTATTTCCAATCAAAAAAGCAAAACTGACATTCAATGAAAGGGGTAACGTGTTGAAAATGATTTACGTGTTTATTTGCATATAGAGCAGGGAAGTGAGATCCGATCTCAAGTGGTCACTCGAGACACGGATTCTAAAGCCAGGTATAAACGGACGTCCTTAGAGCTGTCGACTTGTGGTCAGATCACCAAAATCGGATCTTAATGCGAGGTGTGAACAGGGCCATAACTATGTGTGTGCGCTCATGCGTGACCTTGTATCCCCACTTTGCCTTGCTCGTAGATGTCTTAGTCTCTATTAAAATGCAGTAATAAAAAGTGACAGGATGAACGGGAGTTTCAGTGACAAAAGCCTGTCTGTGCCCTTCTCTCATAATGTCCATTTGGAGCTGTCTGTCTCACACCTGTGTCTTCTGCTCGGGCACTACCCTGTCTTATGCTGCACTCAGGGATGCCTGCTGGATGAGTCAATGACCCAGTTCATGCCCATAGTGTGACCAATGCCCCTCCACCCTGCAGACGAGCTCCAGCCTGCCAAATCTCACCTACCGTGCCCTGCTAACTGCTTCACGCCTGATCCACAAAGCCTTGGACATAGTATTATTCTTACGTATGTTCACAGTTGGAGGCACACGCGAGCACGCATGTACATACTCACACACACGCACACATACACCTACACATACACATACACATACACATACACATACACATACACATACACATACACAAACACAAACACATACACATACACAACCACAACCACAAACACATATTCCGTCTAGTAACAGAAATACCATCTGAAAAAAGAAAAGAAAGAAATGCATGGTGCAGTGACATACATAAAAGATGAAGGAGTGGGGAAAAAAAGACTATGATATATACATACATATTACATACATTACATATTACATTACATGTAGATTCACAAGAAAGAGGACCAACCCAACACCCCTGGGGTCCACAGCATACCGATGGTTACTTAACACAAGCTCAGCAAGCCTCACACTAACACAGAGTGTGTCCATGCCAAGCCGTTCTGCTCATTTTATTTCTGTGCTCCAGCCAAGCATGTGGACAACACGACAAAACGAATAAATTAGAGGCTAGCGAAAACAGCTGTTTTAACTGTGATAATGACTTGAGTGAATGAGCAGAGGGAGAAGGGGTTGCAGAAAAAGAAAGACAGAAAGAAAGAAAGAAAGAAAGAAAGAAAGAAAGAAAGAAAGAAAGAAAGAAAGAAAGAAAGAAAAGGCTGACTGACTCCTGGCATTCCTGTTTGTAACACAAGGGAGAATATTACTGATGCAGCAGCTGACTGTATTAACAAACAGAAGAAACCCCTCAGTTCCAACACTGCTCTCTTTAGCATTCATGTTCAGCTAATCTTTACTTGAAACTGCAGCGTCTAATGCTGTAATGCTGTCCCGATGGTGCAGAGCATCTGAGGTCAGACTGAGTTAAACAAGGAGATGAGGATGAAAAGAGAGAGAGAGGGATGGGCAAGAGAGAGAGAGAGAAAGAGAGAGAGAGCATTTGCACTGTGTCAAAAGTCTGCCATGCATGTCCTGGCACAATAAATAACAGTGAGAAACAATGACACATTAAGCTGGTTTCTGGAAAAAGAGCAGCCTGGCACCATTTTCTTGTTTGCAAGCTCATTAAAACAAAATGAGCATCACCCTGTAAACTGTTGCATAATACATATTGTCTTAGAAGGGCACAAAAATATTGCAAAGTGCTAATTCAATGCAACTAAAAAGTTTCACTTAGAAGATTTAGTAAGTGATTAATGAGAGTAAGTCATTTATGTTATACACAGGCACATTAGAAACCTTCCATCATTGTCAAGTAGGAGTAAAATGTTAGGGGTCATATTATCAATTAAAAAAAATAATATTCTCGTTTGGATTTTATTGGGTCAAAGGACAAAAAACAGTAATCTCTGCTCAGTCAGAGGCTCATTTTGAGATCAGTATTTTGTCTGTCTGAGTCACAGATTTCTATTGTGTCTGACAACCTTTTTTCACTGAGAGAAGCATGCATTTTTCACAAGGCATTGAAAAGCGCCGGCAGTTCCTTTGTGACAGTGTACCAGCGAGCAGTCTAAGCCCAGAGCAAAGCCTCGTACAACCCGCCATAAACAGGCTGATGTTTAACAGCACGCATTAATCACACATTTGCTATTAACATCATAACCGTTACTTTACGGTCGTTACGTTAACTGTAACAAACACGACCAAACACCAACATCTTAAGTGCTCCCATTTCTTTATTATTGAAACGGTACTTTTTTTTATACAGTGGGCATTGTGAAAAAGAAGTTTTCCAGAATCATAGAACATAAGACCACTGGTGGCACGCCAGCCGGAGGCAAATAAAAATCCCTCTTAGATATAAGAAATTAGTGAAGAAATCAAGAAGGAGCCTGTTCTTTTGTCGCTAGCACTGAGTAGTAAATTAGGCTAAAATACTTAGCCCTGGTGTAAAGGGCCTGGGATGTAAGAATGTAGCAGGGGGAGACATAGGTGAAACTATAAGATAGTAGATGTGTAATGTTAAGTGTAGTTGCATAATTGCAGACAAAGTGAAGGTTTGCGACAGTTAATGAGAGTTAAGAAGTTCATTCAGGGATGAAATCAGAAAATTGACCCCCAACTGTTACTACAGCAGTAACAGCGAAGTTTCCGCTCTGACACTGTTAGAGATTGTGTGCCTCATTAATGTATTCTCTCCGTGTCTCTCTCACACCTGCCCCATCTCTCCCTCCCTCTCTCCCTCTCTCTCTTTAATTCTCACCCCCCCCTCTCTCCCTCTTTCACTCTCTCTCTCCCTCTTTCTCTTTCTCACTCTGAGTGTGTGTTTATAAAGGAGGCATGGGTCTGTGGTTTCTCCCTGAGGTCTGGACACCATTATTTTGCCTAATTAGTGGATACAAGGGCCTGAGACTGGAGCTTCAATGACACATTGGACCAGAAAGGGTAAACGGATTTGACAGAAATGGGGAGACTGTAGACGACTATAAAGAGGGTAGAGAAAAGGGGGAAGAAGTTGATGACTTTGATTTTCATCTGAGCTGACGTTTTTACAAAGAAAACAAGTAGTGGTGCTCAGAAGAGAGGGGAGCAACATTTGTCTGATGTTTAATTCAAACTCTTTGACGCTGACAGAGAGAGGGTAAAGGAGGGAAGGGCCGACGAGGCCAGAAGAGAGAAGGGGAAAAGCAATACACAGCACAAAGAGAGAAAAGAGATATGAGTAGGGAGGCTTGCATTGCATAGGGACTGATTTTGCTATCTTTTCATGTTAAGACTTCAGGTGCAGGTATCATTCCTTTGAACAAACACACTGAAACAGTCTAATGAGATTATCTTATTACAACCTGAACGAAAGGCTTGGTAAGCAAAGAAGTCATATGTTCGTCACACTCGTTCGTTACCAAATGACGGTGAAGAAAAAAATACTGAAAATGACATCTGGCACGGACACGGTCTTCGTCCTGTAGAACTCATTATGAGGCGTGAACGCACACAGCGAGTGACAAAAAAGGAAAAGAAATTCATATACAGCCTCCTGTCTGTTTGTCTTGTTACGGCCAGAGCAAGAGCAGAGAGTGGATTACTAACCAAGCATGTCTATGTGTGTGGAAGCAGATTGTGTTTGGTGTACGCTTCCACAAACATCGCAAATGTAGATCAAGGATGCGAATGCTATTAAATGACAATGGTCGTTTTGTTTTATAACTCCCTGGGTTACTGTAATGACCTTTGAACAGAAAGGTGTGCAGGAGACAGGCCAACATACACACAAGAGCATGTTTTCTGTCAGTTACCATACAATCATGCGTAATACAAGAGAATGATCTATTGGTTTTGCCGTTATTCATAGAAAACAAAGAGATGAGTGTGTGTGTGTGTGTGTGTGTGTGTGTGTGTGTGTGTGTGTGTCTCTTTTCTTTTTGAAATGAGCCATTGACCCTGAATTAAAATAGATGTGGTATATCTGTAGAGAAGGAGAATATGAAGAGGTGCTAAGAGACGCTCAGAGAGGTTTATTTCATCTGTTTAATTTTCTGATTTATCACCCAAAAGGTGCACGCCTACCAAACACACACACACGCACACACACACATACACACACCTCCTTTATCACTTGCGTTTTTCAGGCATTTGGAATATGTAGTTTCCACTGTTTTCCATTAACACAGAGGATAGTCACCACAGAACTGAGCAAATACAGAATACCCTCTTACTTTCACATGTACACACACACACACACACACACACACACCAAAAGGTACATCTACATGTACACACACACACAATTGTCTCAGAGACTAATCAGCTAATGGAGTTGGATCATTTGATGTTGTCCAAACACAAAATGACAGTAAATTATCAGAGAGGATGGATGAGGACAGAGTAAAGAGCACACCTCTGATTAAAGGAAAATCACAAGATTTCCACCTTCATTCTGATGTGTGGGTGCAAAGCAGTCTTGAAGAGGCTTAAGGTTTGGTGAAATCTTATTGGTTCCACGTTTCACTTCCTGTCTCACACTGCAGTTTGAATCCACACCTCTGAGTCACACCTTGTCTGGTGCCTCCTAAAAACTCCCTATTTTTGATTCCCATCCTGGTCTCTGACATTTGTGTAGGAGATCAATTTAGATGAAGAAAAAGCGAGTGTGTTGATGAGTGAATCCTCTTGAAGGTGGACTCTTACATCGCTTTAGATCTGAGTCACATGATAATGTGTATGGATCTGAATCCTTGAGGGAGTTCCAAGGAATGGCAGAGAGGCGCCATACAGTACTAACCCTCCGATAAAATGACTGCTGTTTTTGTACCACTGAATCTGATCTCGGGTCAGATATCAACTGGTACTTGGACTTGGAGTGCCACTCAAAACCACATACTACCAAGATGCACATGATGCTTATGTCATTACACAGGAAAAAAGAAAGAAATTAAAACAAACATGACAATTAAAACAGAGACAGCAGTCACAAAGACAGATGACCACACTGTCAGCATGCCAAATAAATCCCATGCTTGTTTAGCACCCCGCGTGCATGTATGATTTTATGAATGCTTTATTTAATATCAGATCTGATATGAATCTTACATTATTGACCGTGTCTCCACTCAATACAAGTTTTTAGGAAAAACACACACACACACACACACACACACAATAGTAAACAGTCTGTTCTGAAGTTGGTGGAATACAAAAATTTCATCTTAATTTGATCTGAAGTCAATGCTTTCATTATGTCCCATGATAGAAAAACCAAGATTTGACCACATAAACATTCACATAGGCCTGTTTGTGTAATCAGGAGGCCTCGGGATGTGAAGATAAAATCAGACTCAGCATTCCTCTTTTATTTATACCAAACCACCTGCTGGCAGCCAGAGTAATTACTATTTGTATATTAGCATGTTTTCTTTGTGGATTAACGAACAGCTGAGGGATGCTGCGTACATACGTCCTCTGTCATCTGTACTGACTGACTGGTACCAGCAAAATGACTACACAGCCATGTCACCAAGGCACAAAATAGAGATGTTTGGACCATTCAGGTCACGTCACCAAGACGCAAAACTGAGAAGTTTGGGCCATTCAGGTCACGTCACCAAGGCACAAAATAGAGAAGTTTGGACAATTCAGGTCACGTCACCAAGACACAAAATAGAGAAGTTTGGACAATTAAGGTCACGTCACCAAGGCACAAAGTAGAGAAGTTTGGACCATTAAGGTCATGTCACCAAGGCACAAAATAGAGATGTTTGGACCACTCAGATCTTTCTTTTACAGTGACATGATTACACAGAGAAATCTAAAAGATTTAAGAATATACATTTCTCCATATGATGTGTTTTTGCTATTTTGATTAATCACTATTGGTTAAAAAGTTCATATATAAACAAATCATGTGTCAAATAGCCTACACGAGTGGCCTTTTTTGACTGATCTTTTTTTCACTGGGCCACAGCCATGTATTATTCAGAAACAATGACTATTCTTCCGCAAACAATGCTAACACTATGCTTAAACTAATCAAACACATTATGATAGACAGATATCAAGAAAACACAACCAAGAAAGATGAAAAACTGACTGAACAAACAATGGTTATTGTAGATATCTTTCATTTTCCTTCTGGTACTGGAGAATCCTGATTTATCCCAGATATGTAGCAGAATTCCTCTTAATTAAGCAAAGTTTTCCTCTTGTCGCTGTCTGTGTTCCTGTAAAACACACGCTGAAACACTTGGACACTTCTCCATAACCTTACATTAAAGCTCTGTCAATCATTGGTGCCCAAGAGGCCTCGGCACAGACAACTCAATCATCAACCTGTACTGCTCTGTCCAATCCGCCACCCTAACAACTCAACTAACACCACAGCAACGCAGCAACTCAGTTCAGGTCGAGCTGAGGTTCAGCTCTTCATAAAAGACCCTAAATGAGAACACCATTACCCCAAGAACCCTATAGAGCAAGGTTATTGACTTGTCTTATTATTGTGATGAATGTGTCTGTTCAACAATTAAGCTCATTTGTTCTGGTCTATGCTGACAGAGAAAAAGAAAACTGCATTCTCTACACACTCATACCTGGCATCAATAGACAGCCAATGGAACGAGCCACTGGGCAGAGGCAGAAGAAGAAGAAGAAGAAGAGTTATAGTTTAGAGATTACACACATGAAGCTGCTGGGTCTGTGGATCAGTCAGCTGTCATTTTTAATACTCAAAACCTTGAGAACAAATACTGCCCCCCACGCCCCTCTAAACAGGTCTTCACATTAGCCCACCTGACATTTCCCATATTAACTCAATGATGGTGCCTCAGGCCTACTGGTATGTCGGACTGCAGTAAACTACACTATACATACATAAAGAGCAGCAGCATAGTGTAGACAGCAGGTAATTTACCGGTTCTCATTTCTGAATGTATGTATGATAGATGCAACCGTGTAGCGGCTCAGCTTGGGCTGAACTCTCTACCCAGCCTCCCTCATACTCAATGCATGGTTGAGCACATGGTCAATCAGTGTGGGCCTGATCTCATCCTCGTCCTCGTCCTTGTGCTCGTCCTTGTCCTCCTCTTCCTCCTCTTCCTCTCATTCCTTGACTTTATTTGTGGCCTTTTTTATAGTGCTAAAGCTCTGATTTCTAAGTTAACAATTAAGCAATTAGGACATTCCAGAATCGGAGGACATTTTCTGTCCCACCCATGAAATATCAAATAATTAACGCAAATAATTTGTTGTGTACATTATACTTGTCCTGAGACAAAATGTATAAAGTTGTAGAAAAAAAGTGGTTCCAAAACATTATTTAAAATACCAAATAACTCTCAAGCACCCCCTAAAATGACATTTTTCTCTTGTCCCACCTTCTTGATGACCAAGTTGCATATCAAATATAACAGTTATAGTTTTTTTTTATGATTGTTTAGGGTTTTGCAAAAAGTATGAGGCTAAGAACATGCTTATAGTTGTACAGATCTGGGTTTAGGTTTTGTTCCTTGAGTGTTAGGTTTCAGTAACTGTGCGTTATTTTTAATTTTAGTATTTAAGCAATTGTAAAAAACTGTAAAGTAATCTTAAATGATTTTCTCAGCTCATGAGGGTTTAACCTATTGTCTTTTTAATAGTTTGAATGATTACATGTATAATGTGTTTGACCAAATATTTGAAAATAAATACTGAAATTACAGTTTTTTACGATTGCTTACATACTAAAATTAAAAATAACACACAGTTAGTGAAACCTGACACTCAAGGAGCAAAACCAGATCTGCACAACTATAAGCACATTCTCAGCCTCACATTTTTTGCAAAACACTACACACAGTGTTTTGCAAAAACACTAAACAAACTTCTCTGCATTAGACACAGAAATCTAACATGATGTCACTTCTTTGCCATTTCAAGACACTGCCTTTCAAAATACCACACTTATGACCCAGTTGATCAAACACGGTCATCAGGTGTCCAGACACTTAGGTGCTTAATTGTAAGCTCACTAATCAGTCAGAAGCACTATAAAAAGGCAACGGGTGAGTTTACCTGTCTTCAACAAAAATGGAACATTGGCCACAGAGCTATTTTGAATGCCTCAGGCCAACACGGTAGTAACATCACAATGTGCACTGCAATCACGCAGAATGGGGTCCTCCACCGCCATGCCAACTTGGGTCCTTACAACACAGACCACATACTCACATTTTTGGACAGACTACACAACATTGTCACAGCAGAAGACCAAATGGATGCAGAGCAGATGAGATACATTGTCATCTGGGACAACGTATCTTTCCACCAGTCTGTGCTGGTCCAAAGCTGGTTTCATCGGCATCCACGATTTTCACTCCAATACCTCCCACCATACTCTCCTTTCCTTAACCCCGCTGTGGAGCTTTTTTCAGCATGGCAGTGGAGTATTTACCATCTCCAGCCCTATGTCGGGATACCCCTAATTCAAGCCATGGAGGAGGCCTGTGACAAAATTAATGCATTCAAGAAGACTCTTGCCTCGCTGTCTTGCGAGAGAGGACACAGCCTGTGATGTGGACAAGGTGCTATGGCCAGATCCAGCTGGGCGAAGAGATGATGCTTAGGGGGTTTTTCGTTTGTTTTTTTCTAATTCATGCTTTCCTTTTTGTCTCCACAGATGTTTTTGCTGCATTCATGGTATGTACTATATTCTATTTGTAATATGTTCTGTTCTGATTGTCAGTGCAAAATGCAACCCTTGGAAATGCATGGATGTATTGAATGATTTTCAATGTGGAGAGAAATAAATATTTACGTCAGTGTGCTGTACTGGTCTTGTGTGTTGTGTTTGGTCAATATATTCATGTACTTTAACAATATCTTTGAAAAAAATCAAACTCAGACTACATTATAAGAAAAGTAGAAATGTTAAAGGTGTTTTAGATTGAGCACAGCAGTGAGTAACTGGTTCAAACACAATTGGATCGTGTGAACCATGTGTGTGCCATATGATGACAAAGTTGGGTTTTTATAAATTACTATATAGCTTTGAATGAAATGTTTCATTTTGCAAAACATCTGAGGTTTTCTGCTACTTGTGTGTGTGGTTGTGTGAATTGTGTGTAGTGTTTTGCCAAAATGAGCCCTGTTTTAAAAATCATGCTTAAGCAATCGTAAAAAACAGTAGTATCACATCTCACATCTCATAAAAAGTGTACCTTTGATGCCTGAGCTGGACGAATCACATTATTTGACGGTTTATTACCCGTTTTTCTTAAATATATAACAGAAAATGATCAAATAAAGGGTCAATTTTTCAAAACTTTTGATGCCTAAATCATCCTCCAATTCTGAAATGACCCAACTAGTATTTACACCTGTGAGGAGTGGGTGTTGCCAGTTGGCAACAAAAACGAGGCATTTTGATTGGTATTGCTTTCCAAAAGAGCAAAAGAGATTTTAATTTTGAATGTTGTGCCCAATGTACAGAACTGTGTAGTGTTTTGCAAAAAGTGTGATTTAGAATTGAAAACTGAGTGTAAAGCAGAAATTGCGTTTGTAATTTTGCAGACTTGGTTTAGGGATTTGGTACATGAGTTTCAGCTTTCAGTGATTCTATTTCAAGTTCCAGTTTTAGTGTGTAAACAATTGTGAAAATCTGTAAAAGGCTCTCATTAGAAAAATCTCCACTTCTCCACAATATCCGAGCAGGAGCGGATGTAGGTGAACAAACGTTTTTTTTTTCCAGTCTAAGGGGAAGCAGACCCAACATAACTGTGTTTCCTGACTGTTCTTTGCATGAAAAAGTATAGCTAGATGACACTTTTGTATGAAATGAATCAGCTAGACAAGGCAATGATTATTTGTGTGGGCATGTGCTGGTAAGGGCTTCACGCTTGGTGGCATGTGACCACTTGACCTCTCATTAAGAGAAGCCATTCCCCTACACTGAATCAAACTCAACGAACATGAACACTGCTTCACCCAAACAACAGGTTTGCAGTCGCCTGCAGGACAATTTAATTTAACATAAACCAGAGGTCAAGGATTTCCATATTAGAGGTCTCATCAAGCCCAATTTGAAATGATGATTTTTTTTTTTTTTACTTTGTAAAAGGTGGATGTCGGAGTTTTTTTTTTTTTTTTTGAGCATGTCTGTATATATTCTTGTCTTTCTTTGGGGGTTGTTAGTAGTAGAGGCAGTATAGATGCTGTTATTGTCAGTTAGGCTGGATAGAATGAGTGCCAAGGGAGATAAATACACATACCAGGAAAGGCACTAAAGAATAGCCAGAAGAAAACAACATGCTGGTATTCATCACAAGGCAGCAGTCCACATCACCGCATTATACGACAGATTTTTCTCTCCACACACCTTTCTAACGCTCAAGTGCCACATGTGTGTGTGTGTGTGTGTGTGTGTGTGAGAGAGAGAGAGAGAGAGAGAGAGAGAGGTATATTTCATGCTTCTGACCACCAGTCTTGGCAACCTTGACTGCTAAACACACATATAGGAAAACCACGTTTGGATGGATGGATGAATGGGTGTGTGTGTGTGCATGTGTGTGTGTCATGAAATAAAAAAACAAAGTGCTATAGTACATCTAATTTAAAGTCCTGCTTCTTAAGACTGATCAAATACACAGTACAGATAAAAGATTCATTAAAGGATGTTGTTATGCTGAAGGAAAAAAAGGAGTTTGACTGGCACATTCTGGACTGAGTGTTTTTCTCTACTCTGTTTATTCCAGTAATAGGAAGTCAAAGTGGAATAACAGACTCTCCTTAATACCTGGAATCCACACATAGTGAAACTGAAGCATTTGGGACAGAAGGAGACTATCCTAAACTGCCTGAGGGGTACAGATATATCCCAAGCCCATAAACTCTAAAGACACAAACCCTGCAGACTTTGTGCTAAAGAACATATCTGGACAATTGAGAGTTCAGTGGAGATGAAAGCTAACTGTGTTGAAAATGGATTCCAACCTAAAACCCCTTGAACTTTTTTTTTTCTTACGTTAAAGAAGAAAACACAATTCAAACCACTTTGGTTTAACCATTATCACATGGACTCTTCTTAAAGTTGCTACAGAACTTGCTCTGACCCTTTTAAAAACATCGTCTTTCACATAATATGCATATCTCATTCTCTCTCTCTCTCTCTCTTTCATTCTCACTCTCGCTCTCTCATACACATACACACACACACACACACTCTCTCTTTATTGTCAGTTCGGGCCTCTGTTCATGTTTATGAAGCTTAAAAATATCCATCCATCCATCCATCCATCCATCCATCCATTCCCTGAAGTATGCAGGTATTGCACAGTGAAAAAAGGTCTTGGGTCTCTTAACAGGAGGAGATATTAGGCAGGATGATGTTTACTGAATCACATAGCTGATATGAATAACAAAAAAAAAAGCAGAGCAAACTACCACCATGCAGTGCACAGATAAGCAAGAACAAAGCAGGAAAGGTTTATCCAGCCGTGAAAGAAACAGTCAGAGTTGTCATCGAATTCCCCACATTGTCCTCATCAATAACCACTAGTGTGTGTGTATGTGTGTGTGTGTGTGTGTGTGTGTACTAAACAAAAATAAGCATATGAATTGCTTTATAAAAGAGAGTAGACTAAGCGGTCAGTAAAGTAATTTATCATCAGGTTCCTGATGTCAAAGGAAGTATCATACACTCTCTCTCTCTCTCTCTCTCTCGCTCTCTCTCTCTCTCTCTCTCTCTCTCTCTCTCTCTCTCTCTTTTCCCATGTGCTTCTATCATTCAGTTTCACTTGCAAAACTCTGGATAGCTATTATAAGTAAGGACCATTTATAAAACATTCTTTGCAGCTCTTTATGTCTGTTAGGGTACAACATACCGTAAACTTACCACCACCTTTTAAATTCTGCTTAGTGTCTGGTTTAGAGCCTTCTTTCATTCCTCATTCTCTCAGTCTTTCCTTCAGTGATCCATCAAAAAAAAAAAAAGAAAAAAAAACATCATTGTTCTCATTCTCTGAGGGCTTAGTTTTTAAAAAATTAGATTTGCGTTGGTCATAAAAAAACAAAACAATTTGCATTAGTCTCTGTGAGCACTGTGCTGCAAGTTAAGAATTTGCAGTGGGTGTGGCCACTAATTCCTCCACAGCTTACAGTTTCCTCAAAGACGTGCACCAGACCAGCTCTGCTGTCCTGACACCACTAGCACTTACATCCATATAAATATTTAAACCCTACATTTGAGGATGAAAAACATTTAATGAAAAAAAAAAATCATGCTGGCGTCAGAGAGAGGTTTTATCAAACCCCAAATGCAAAGCACCAAGGTTCTTATGAAACCACATTTCCACCAAGAGACAATCTTTAATTAGCACTAGCAGCTGATGCCTGTACTGTATCTCTTTTTGCCGTTTGCACATATTCTTTCTCTATTTATCTTTAAACCCCCCACTCCCACCCCTACCCATCTATCTAGCAAGCTCTAATTTGATCAGCAAACATGTAACATTTCTTTCTAAAAACACTCATCTGTCTACTGTACATATTATACAGCACTTTTCATTCAGCACCGGTAGCCAGGTTGAGATAGGGTTACAGTTACCCGGTTCAGTTCATGATTGAACAAATCGGTCATGCTTATGACCACCTAGATTACACACCATAATTTTTTAATGCGATTTGGTTTATCTTCATCTAAATTGCACAGAATCTAAATTCTTAAAAACGTGGAGATACAGGGACTGGTGAACGAGGCCAGTGAGCAGTCCTGACTTTGCCCAGGGGACATAACAAGGAAAGCTTTCACACTGACATTCCCAAACACATCCAGAACAAGACATGATTTAAAAGGGAATGACGTTACCCCTGCTTCAGCAGAGGCGATAAGCAAAATGAAATTATTAGAGTTTGTTCCAAGGACAAAGCAAACAAAAAAACAAACAAACCAACAAACAAATAAATAAATAACCCCCCACAAAGAAAATGCAACTGGGAAAAGGCCTGCAGAGCCAGCATCTGTATTCAGATACACACACTCACTATTACACAAACACACACACACACACACACACACACACATAAGCACAAACATACACACCTACACACAAACAAACACAAATACACACATTTGTATATACCCAACAAATCTACACAATGTCCTGTGTGCTCTCTGATAGACCCCCTCCTATTTTTTCACATCTCTCTCTCTCTCTCTCTCTCTCTCTCTCTCTCTCTCTCTCTCTGTAAATCATTTTTTGCTGTCACAGAGTAAATGGCTTAGCTCAAGCTCGTCATTTAAATAAATCATCAGTGAATCGGTGAATGCCTAGTCTGTCTCTCCCTCTCTCCATAAAACAACTCCTCCTCGACCCATTGGAAACGGTCATCCAGAAGGGATCTGGCAAACGAACACGTCACCATTGCATAAGAGACAACGTGTGTTCACGTAACCAGCATGCCCCTTTTCATCTTGACATCTAACCGCAGGTCATTGAAAATGCGTCATGGATACCAAATGATGATATCAGAGAATCTTGAGAACTACGGCCGTTCACCTCCTACACACCTGCCACCTCTTTTCTCCACCCACACACCCATCAACGCTAATGATGCAATTCTGCATACAGGACCTTGACATGTAACTCCGAGATGCTCTCTCTGTGCTTACAATCTGTTTATTTATGCACTTCAAAGACTGGCTGTCTAGTAAGTGAGATGAATCAGCAGAGAGCAGAAGTCTATCAGATGCCCAATAGCATCCAACACAATAATGAACTGACAGCTGTGGGAGTAAGAGGAAAAGAGGGGAAGAAGGAGGAAAAATGCCCCCTTATGTAGACAGGAGAGCGTGTGATTCTATATGCATGTGAATGTTAATGGATGCAATCTCTGTGTGTGTGTGTGTGTGTGTGTGTGTGTGTGTGTGTGTGTGTGTGTGTGTGTGTGTGTCTCTATCTGTGCATGTGTTGTCTCCTTCAGTAATCTTTAATGAGCGGTCACACGTAGCAGGAAATCACAGGAGCCTGGGCCCCCTGGATGATGGGGACTCCTACATGCCTTTGTAAAAACTGTGGAGGAGGTGTGGGAACTGCTGACCCTGTGGTGACACATAGATTCATTTCATAATCCCCCCATGTAAGTGACATAAAAAACTAATGTGTTTCTCTCTCTCTCTCTCTCTCTCTCTCTCTCTCTCTCTGTCATTCTGCATCCAATTACAGAGAATTTCCTCCATATCTTCTCTTCCCTTCCCTACTCTTCTCTTCTCTTTTTCTCTCATCTTTTCTCTGTTATATACATTTCTGAAATGCATACAAAGAGTATGCTATGAGTAAGGACACAATGACAAAACTGTCTTTGGGGAGAAGCTGAAGGAATGAAGCTGACAGATACAACAAAGATCTTTCTCTTACATGCCCTCGTTCTTATACAGGTTCCTCAACGTTATCTTAACACATCTCTGTGTTTAAAGTATTACAAACTGTTATTTTTTCATAGTTTAAATAAGTATTGTTCTGAAGGAAAAAAAAACTTGAAAGAATTGGCCTTCCAAAAAAAAAAAAAAAACTGTGAATAGCAAAATGAAGCCATACTCTGTCACTAGCTTCACCCTGAGTGTGAGTAAAGAAGACGGAGATCTTTGTCTGTCTCTCTGCAGTCCCAGAATTCCTGGCACTCCCTCAGGCCATCTACAACTACAGATGGCTGGTCCCTATAGTCACATGACTGCCATGCTGGCAATTGAACTCAAAAAGGGAACAGACCCAACAGCCAGATAATCATTTTTCTCTCACTGAACTGACACTGAGAGTTTGGCTGCAGCATAGTGTGTGCGTGCGTGTGTGTGTGTATGTGTGTGTGTGTGTGTGTGTGTGTGTGTGTAAGAGCCCATGAATTTATGTGTTTAGATGAGCGCCTGTGCTTTCACTGAACTAGGGTTGGCTGGTTTTTACCCTTCTTTTCTATTGCTGTCCTTAGACACTAACAGGACCAATGTTGTTGTTGTTTTTTAGTTAGTATCTGTTACCATCCATGAAGAGTGAATGGTTACTGGTTTTAAACTGGTTTTGAAACCAGATTACACAATTCACACTTTCCATGTATATAATCATATGTGTGTGCAGACACAGGACTGAATGAGATGATAGGTGTTTAGTATAAGGAGAAATTGTGTAGGTTTGGTTTCTATGGCTGCAGCTTCTCCTGGATTGAGGCTAAGCTACCTTATTCGACTGGAGCTGATTTACATGAAATCTTTATTTGAAGCCTACAGCAGAGTTACTGCATACAGTATGGAGATGAGACTCTCACACAGCACTGGGTGTGTGCAGACTCTTTCTCTCTCTCTCGCTCTCTTCTCTCTCTCTCACACACACACACACACACACACACACAATCCATCTAACTGAGACTTTTTAGACATGGTGACAAAAATATATACTTCTAGGTAAAGAAATGAACTTTTACATGTAGCTTGGTAGTAGTAGTGGTAGTAGTGATTTGGACATATTTGAAATGTGCAAACATCACGTACAATAAATACTGTATCAAAGTTTTGTGTTATTATTGTTCATTATGCAACATCAGATTGATATCTGATATTAAGAAATATGACATATCAGTTTGTTTTTGTTTTGTTCTGAGTAACTCATTCTCTTTATTATTATCAGGATATGTGAGGGATTAACTGTCTAATCATCAGAGAGCTGTGGCTCTACATTGACCCAAACAGCTTCTGCAAACCAAATAAAGAGATAAGGAAAGGAAATAAGGAAAGGAAATAGAAAGCTGTGGTTTAATAAATCCGTCAATACCACCTGGGACTGGACTCCATTTCATGTGGTTTTTCAATCAGTCCAATCTACCACAAGAACACGATATCCCTGGCTTATGTAACTACATACATTAACTACTTCACAGTGCATGTGACAGGTTTCTACACCCGCTTATCAACTTACTGTTAAAACACAAGCACATAGATACACACACACACACACACACACACACAAACACACAAACACACAAACATGCAAATACCATGTCTACTTAATATGTGGTCATTTTTAATATTGTTCTCTTTCCACAATACATTTATTACAAGATGCATCCTTGGAAGAGTCGTATGCACAACATATGGCAGGTGAAGGGCAGAGAGGGTAGGGGAAAGGGGAAGATGGAGGAAGACAAACCTGAGGTGTTGTTCATTAACCAACTATTTCAGGCTCAACACCACACCTTCAATCCAATCATGTCTCCTTTAATAACCTTGTGAAGGTGCAACATCAGTAACATCCAAGCCAGGTGGGCCTCTCATTGGATCATAAATAATGCATCTTCTCGTTTTTTGTTGTTTTTTTTTTTTCTTTTTTTACTCTATGGGAAAGGAAGACAGTCTATTGGCAGATTAATGAGACATGAGATGTGAGGTTAAAGTTCTATGCTCAAGTCACATGAGAAGAGAACCAAACACATCTTTCCGACACAGGGTCAGAAAGGAGGGACCTCTTGTCATTTTAAGGCCCGTCAGAAGACCACCGGGGAGGTTCCGTGTCAAACTCTCGCGTTGCTGGAGACGATTCATTCATTCCCTCACTCAGCCCATTTTCTGTTTCAACACCTGTTTCTCATTTACGGCTCATTTGTAATCTGAAATATTTGAGTGCAATTGTCTATAATTGTTTTTAATGTTTCAAATGGTTTAAACATGTGATCAGAATTGGCATAGAAAAGTGGCCACTGGTGTGTGTGTATATGTGTGTGTGTGTGTGTGTGTATTTTTGATAGTACCGCTGAACCAAACAGGACATTGGTAATATCATTTACATCACTCAGGATACACGCCTCTATGAAAGTCACAATGCACAGCAGACAGCGCTATTGGTTTAGATGACTTCCCTTATTCCCTTTTGCTTGTTCACAATTCATACATCCAGTCCAAGAGAGGACAGAAAGAGAGGGCAGAAAGAGAGAGAGAGAGCGAGAGAGAGAGCGAGAGAGAGAGAGAGAGAGAGAGAGAGAGAGAGAGAGAGAGAGATCCTCACTTGAAGAATAACTGCAGCTGTTGAAACATGGCTCTCAGTTAGACTCATGCTGTTATTTTTATACTGTGCCTCAACACAAAAAATCAACTGAGAAATCCACTGGCTGTCTCTCACCTGGTCTTCTGTTACATCACACACACACACACACACGCACACGCACAAACACACTCATGAGTCATTCTATAATTTAGGGTACATTCCATGTCCACTGATGATAATTATATTTATTCTAACTACTATTCTAGCTATTAATGGAAAGCATGTTATAATATCATACATACATTATGTGCATCCTATGCGTCATTTAGCTTGAAATTTGTCATGATTGTCTTAAATTGATAGTTTTTGCTGTGTCCATTTTCCAGTTGAGGGTGTTTGGTTTCAAAATAATTAATAAAAACAATTTAAGTCAACCACAACTATTTGCTACTTATTTCAAAAGTCTAAATACTAAAGAAAAATAATATTTTTTAATTGATTCTCTCATTTAAATAATTTACATATCTTAATTTATGTCCACAAAAGTCCTGTCAACTGTGTTACTAGCAGAACTCCACCCTGCAACTCAGAAACGGTTTGTCCCAATAACATGAGACCAACATCATATGATGTCATTTTCCTCTGTGGTGGACATGATTAACACACTGTGGTGACTGTCCTCTCATTTTTTTCAATATTTTATCTATAATAGCGCATTGTCAATGAGTATATTAATTGACGTACATTGTTATGGTTTACAATTTTTTAATGATTTTAATTCAATTATATGTTCAAATTTAACATTAACCTGCTCAAGAAAATGACGTGTGGTCAGCCATGCAAGGCCGACTATTGAAATTATGGGTCAAAATAGGGAAAATTGTCAACTGTGTTACCTGTCAACTGAGTTACCCAATAGTCTATGTCATCAGTCATCATTATCAAATCATTATCAGTCTATATATGTCACAACACACATTATTCATATGGGCACACTATCTTTTTCTCCCTCATCAACACATTTCTTAAAAAATCCAATTGTTTTAAATAGTAATAATAAATTATAGCAGTAATAAATAGTAGTATAAATAATGAATAATAGTATTAATACATAATAGCAATACACATCCTTTTCCTTAAAAAATCAACAAAATTGTTCATGTTTAAGCTTTGCAACTAATGGATATGTTACATTGAAGGAATATATTAACTTGAGCCACTGATTGTTCTATTGAGAAGGAACATTGTTTTTGTACTTTTTTGTTGATGTGAAATGTACCCCAGATCAGAGAATGACTCTCATACACACGCACGCACACACACCCACAAAGTGCAAAATACTGGAAGCAAATTTCACTCATCGCTTTCTCTCAAAACAAAGATGCTCCCATTTCCCCACATGGGCTGCTTAAAGAATCTTTTTTTTTCTTTACTTAAGATTCAGTAAGCACTGTCCTGTCCTGTCCTGAGTTTTCATTATGCTCAGCCTACTGCGGCATTCTGACGGGACACAGTGAGTGCTGTGAACCAAATAGACCTTTTGACACATACACTACCACAGTGCCACACTCTCTCTCCCACACACGCACACACATACACACCCACACACACACACACGCAGAGCAACACATGTGAACAGAGCACTGTGGCTCTGACTGGAGTGGAATGGTTTCATGAACCTATAGTCTGCTGGAGAAGTGAGAGAGAGGAGACAGTACACATGCCTGAACCTATTACACAAATACTCTCTCTCTCTCTCTCTCTCTCTCTCTCCCTCTATCTTTCTCTCTCTCTTCCCTCCTGTTACTAAACCTCAGAGAGAGAGAGAGAGAGATGCATTCTGACAGCATGAAGGCTTTTTCCAATCTCTGAAGTGTGTGGTGGCATTAACTTCACCCTGCTGTTGCCATGTTAGTCATAGCCTGAGAGGATTGGGGCCGCTTCTTCATGACATACGCCCTGAAGAGAAGCACTGTCAACCTCCAGCCACACCATTCCTCCTTTAACACAGCCTTCCGCAATCTCTCTCCTCTCAGCTGAGAAGTTATCAAGCCTCACATCACCACCTTTCACAAGCCATCCAAACCAAGACCAGCTGAGCTGAGGAACAAGCCTCAGAGATGTCCATAGCCACCACATTCCCACTCATGTTCCTGCTCACCTTGAAGGACTAGCTGATATTCAACAGCTGTGTGGCGTACATCGGTGGGAGACAGTGAATGGATATGTGTAAGAAAATGACGACCTTTAAGTATTCCCCTCACTTCTCTCTGACAAGGACACATTAGGAGAACTGGAGAATGTAGCTTGGCTAACAACCCTCACAGTCAGTCACAGAATGTTCTTCAGAAATGTTCAAGTAATGAATAGTCATCATGCTGCTTGCTCTAAAAACCATGCTACGCCACACCCAGGCATGTTCTTTTCCCGTCGTCCCTCTCTCACAAAGTCACTTCTGTTAGCACATGAAGCTCTGTCGGTTTAACCAGTTTAACCAATTTTGGCTCGACACCCCCCCCCCCCAAATCACCCTTCTATTCTATTGCCAAAATCAATGCTGGACTTGGTTAGCATTTGTTTGGACAAATACTCAAGAAATGAAAACATACTTTAATGCTTCTTATTTATTAGCAAACAAATTGTGCATGTATGACACAGAAAAAAGGAAGAGGAAGCAAGGAAAGAAACCACCTAATGGTTGATTTATCCCCCTGAGTCTACAGATCTCAGTCATTCTTTGCTGGAGAGGGGTGGTGCTATTTTCTCTTGCAATGTGACATTGTTTAACAAGGATAAATCATCCGAAAAGACAGAGAAAACGGCCACATACCTGTCATGCAGCAAAGTGTGGCCAGGTGACAGAACACAAAGCAGCCAATGAGCACAAATGAGAGCACAACTCAACTACACAAACGAATCCATCTGTGGAATGGAACAAAGCCATAATGATGATCATGTCAAAGCCACTATCAAGCAGAACTCTGCTCCATCCACCACTCCATCTCATGCCCAAACATCCAGTAATTATCCCTGGCTTCTTGAACACTTACACTTATTTCTGAACAGACTGCAGCCCTCTAAAAATACACAGCCTGTATATCTTTACAAGACATTATTAATGTCGACAAAACGTTACTTTTATAATGAGATTTGCGCTCGTGGTCTGGAGAAGTTGCGTGTTGACTGGGGAGTGCCGCGCGCGCACAGACATACATAAACTTCTCTAACACTCACTCACAAACCAAGCAATTATCGCTAATATGTCATATTGTCACCACCATTTTTGGCTACATGTCAGCATATAATTTATGTTGGTGAAACTGTACGGAGGGACATAACAGGGGAAGGACATGATAATCGATATCAATGGGCAGATATCTACTGACACTCTCGATAGACTTTCTGTATGTTCCTCACTGGAGAGACGGTAGAAGGGATGAGTGCTGTTGTAAACAGCGCGCCCAGGAAGACCAGTGGACGTTGCGATACACTCCTCTTCGCTCTCAACTGTTATATACAGGTTTATAAATATCGTCCAGGTTTTAAATACCGCCACTAGCAGCAAATATTACACGCAGCAGACGATCAGTCATGTTATCTCATTTACTGTTGTGTAAGGTGACCATATTATGGTTATCAAAAAGGGGGGGGGGGGGGTGCATTCCAGTTGCGACTATGGAAGCAAAAGCCCAATCCTGGACATTTTTTTTTTTCATCCCGGCCGGACTCATTTTTTAGGTCCGAAAAAGAGGACGTGTCCGGGACAAAGAGGACGTATGGTCACCGTACTGTTTTTGTATATATCTATGCATAGTCCTTGCGCATGCAAGAACTACACAGCGATAGTATAACTTCCAACACGTAAATATCATCGACAGGGCAGAGATGCCATATGACGTATGACATATTTTTAGATATTGTCATACGAAACTTAAAGGAGACATGTGACAACTGGCACTCAAATTCCTAAAACGAGCTGAACCCTTGTGAGCACACAAACATCAACAATCTTCCGTATCAACTTTACACTGGTCGCTGAGGACCACATGTTGACCATGTGATTTTTATCAAACGGGGTCACATGGACACACGTTTATCAGTCTAGATCGGCAATGTGATCAAAGTGCGATCAGTGCGATTTAAGTTACATCATGAACTAACACGGAAAACATGTAGAATTCTTCAGTGCTCCTCATTAGTGTCAGCAGTCGAGTGTTTCTCTGATGTCTGCACATTATCTCAGTACCGTAACGCACAGTCAATACAAGGCAAATTACTACTGCTCATTCATTACAACCCCGCAGCCAAACTACTACAACACGTGGAGAGAATAAGACTCCCCTCAGGGCAACGAAAGAGTGAGAGTCCAGCTTAAATTCCCCCAAAGATCTTAAGAAATACATTGTGTCTTTGACCATACCTAGCACCTTGAAATAAACGAATCTTTCTTTGAATATGGATATTGTCGTGTAGAATTTAATTCACTTCAGTTCATTACTTGGAGTGTGACTGTGTTTGACGGTTTTTATCGCTGCCTCCTCGTGACGTCTTCCCCAAACTGTTCTTTTCTTCCCCTCGCAGATGATGCTCTCTGTCAGTTACAGAGGCAAAGTAAAAGTGTGGCACAGCAGTCTCCCTGTAATATTGTATTCAAAGCACGGGAAGCCCTCAAACCGCACTTACGTTTTAACCTGAAGTACGTTTTTGAGTATTTCGCTGTTTCGTTCTGCCTTGGTGAGCCGTAGGCAGTTACACGTTTAAGCATTTATCGGAACCTCAGCGCTGTCCTGCGCCTGTAGACGTTGACAGATTTCATGAATGTGTCTATGGCGTCTCTAGTTTTTAAACTAACCTGTGTGGTATACGAAAGCACGGATTTTTTTTAAGTTGGTAAACCAAAAATACGGTCTTTGTTACATACCCTTGCTTGATGAGTAAAACAAAACCTCACTAGATCGCTGTAGTAGTTGCTGCAATTTTAGGTTCACCACCAAACTCTGATTGTGAGTAATATGCCTATCTAAAATTGAAGGGTTTTTATCAGTTAGTTTGGTATCTGGCTTGTTTGCAGCTTTTGAGCCAACAACTGCTTACTAGTTAGGAAATCTGCTCTTTTGGCTTTGTTTAGACAGTGGTTAATTGTGACTTCAGATAGGGTCTCTGGTGCACAATGTGATCGGAATCAGAATTGTGATCTGGTTCACATTTGTAGTGAAAAATCTGATCCCTGTCCATGAGAGTTGTGTACACTGAGAAGATTCAGAACTCCTCAATGTTTGATGAGAACAGAGTGTTTTATAGTGAATGAGTGGCTCAGCTACCGCCATTAACTGCAACATTATTTATTTATTCACTTACAAATTTGTGTTTACACAAATGAAAAGATACTTTTGGCCCATGGCTACCCACATAATGCAATAACCGTTAGAGAACTGGCTATTTAAGTTCTTCATAATATTTTCAGTGTTGTACACAGTGTTGTCACATTTCTTCAGGCAATCTTGTATTGGGTCAGCCCTGCTTCTCAGTTTGCTGTAAAGTGCATGGAAAGCAGGTACAAAGTTTAGATAACACCCCCAAATACTGCTGCTGTGTTAAAGTTAAACCAGACCAGTGTTAACCACTCTTAATTGTTTTGATTAAAAACGAGAGATTGTGGACAATGTATATGCAAGTGAGATATGACTAGTGAAAGTTAACACGCATATTCACCAACTGTGCTGCACTCAGTATTTAAGCTGCTCATCAGGTTCATGTGTGCAACGTCTATGTTGCCATGAAGAGAGGTTTTTTTTGTTTTTTTTTTGCTGTATAGAAAATGTATTGTCAATGGCTACTTCTGTCAAAGCCCTCATTCTGGTATATTATCAATTGAACTGCTATGCCACCTGAAGACATTGTTGAGGTAAAAATAAATATTGTTTATAATTCCACTTTAAAAGTTTATTTTTCATGTTATGTTATATTCCTGTTGGTGACATGTGCCATTTTGTTTTGGTGAAATTGTATTCAGTTCCATGTTATGAAGATAGTTTGCTGGGGAATGCAATGACTACAGAGTGTATAGCCAGAGCATGCTGTCAGTGAGTCCGTGTCATCATACCTTTTTTCCTGTGCTACAGCGTAAAGAATCCACAGGGTCTTTGCAGTGTGTTGTTCTTCTCCTGTCCTGTTACATTACGTCAAGTTCCATACGACAGTTTACATGTCATCATATCCTTGCACTGGTGGAATTAGTAAGTGAAAGGTTTGAAAACAAAAGCGGCGGTGGCAGCAACGTAACACGAGTAACAGCTGGAAGTTACTGTATGTGTCCTGTCACTCTTATCAGGGGGCAACAGTTAAGTCGTTTTACAAATGAAGACAAGAGCTGTCATGCTGGTTCAAGTTTGACTTCAGTGAGAAGGTAGACTTCATACAACCATAAAACTCTTTTGTACTCATTTATTGTCATGTGCAAGTCACTTAGGGGGCAGAGGTCAGATTTACAACGAAAATTAATATGGATCACTTTAAACAATTTAAAAAAAAAAAAGTCCAGTCTTGGAAGCCATTCAGAATGTTGGAGCCACTGTTGCATTCTCACTTGAGGTATCTCTGCTCAATAAACCACAAGTGGTGTAACTAACCTCCACTGATTGAGAATTTACCCTTCACAACACTTAACGGTCCTGATGTATTCCACACATACAGCCAGAACACAAACTTAGAGCAGCAAGCACAGTCATCACATTAAACCAGCAACACAGACGCAACTAAAAATAGTTCCACACTCGACCCATTTACCCTTGCCAAAAAAAAAAACAAAAAACAACAGAGCACACAAGAGAAGGCAACTGTACAAGCTACACAGACACAAACACACTTTCCCTTCTTTCCATATGTTGGTATATAGGGAGGACACAATGCCCACAAAAATGCCAGGATGCCTACCTTACATGAAGGAGATGCCAGTCCTTAAATAAGACACAGGGTTGTGAGTAGAATCCAGTGCTTGGGTGCCTTCACCCAGGGTTGCTGGAATCATTTCGGAAGCAGCAGGGAGATAAGTGGAAAAGATGGGGAGGGAAGAGAAACGTGAGGAGTCATGCTATAGGTGGGAACTGGCCGCATGCATGTGCTCAGCACACTTTAGAGTGGCGAGAGAGAGAGAGAGAGAGAGAGAGAGAGAGAGAGAGAACTGTAGATCCGCATGTAGCATACTGTCACAGGCTCAGCCCCAATACAGACAATCAGAGCAGCAAGCTACTGACAGACTCTCTCACTACCGCTGGTCCTTCCCCTCCCTCCCTCTCTTTCTCTCTCCCACTCTCTCACTCTCTCTCCCCACAGTATTCTCTTACCCTCCCTGTTTTTCTTTCTCTCTGTAACTCAAGCCTCTTTGTCTCTCCTGTTCTCACATGCACATATAGTGACACTTAATTTCTCCTTCTCCTACTCTCTCTCTCTGTGTTCCTGTAAACTCTGCGGCTGCTGTAACTTCAGCAAAAGGTTCCTTGACCCTAATGAGGCAAAGGGAGAATAAAGACTTTCTCTCTCTCTCTCTCTCTCTCTCTCTCCAACAACATCAAAGACAAACAGCCTCATAGCTGTGTCCTAAAATATCCAACTAACCAACTATTTTACGAGTCACATTTTTTTTTCTCTGAGAGCAGATTCTTTTTTGTAGTTGTTCTTGTTTATCTCCTCTTTAGAATAGCAGATATGGGGAGATTAAGGTTAAGGTGAGTGAGAGAGAGAGAGAGAGAGAGAGAGAGAGAGAGAGAGAGAGCACCAGTAAAGGGCAGGAGGCACTGTGCTATAAGGGATTTTAGTCTTTGAAAGGGAAACCAAAAGCAAATGTCATAGCTAATCTGGGCTAGGCTACAGGCACAAGACCAGTCCACAGCTAGCCACGGACATAGCGGCATGCATGTCATCTCACATCATATGAGTGCCATCTCCTCTAAGCCATTATTCAATTTTATCAGCTCTGCATAATTCATGAAATCTTTATTCTACAAAGAAAAGTAGCCTCATTTAAAGGAGTTCACCTCACTCATACACCTGAAATAACTGGCCTACACTGACGCTTTGGATTTGAGAGAGAGAGAGGAGAGGAGGAGAGAGAGAGGAGAGAGAGCAAGGCCTACACGATTTCATGGAAAGAGCCTCAGAGACACCTCATAATGTATGGAGGTTTTCCACATGTATCTGACACACTTCTTCTGCATGCCCTGATTTCCATATAGCCATTTTCTGCCACTGTAATAAAACGTCAGCTTAGAACATGATCTCCATCTCTATTATCATGTAAAGGCAATATACATATTGATTTATTTTCATACACAAACAAATAGACACACAAAGCATATGTTTGTACATTCATTACAATGGGATGTAAAATGAAGGCTATAATGGGATTGGTTCACATGGTATTTGCTACAGTAGGCGCATCTCGTCAAGGAGAGGAAACTCATTCCCCAGCAGCAGTAACCATTAGCTTGTCAAAAACAATAACAAACACTCAAATAAACACAACAAAAACCAGGAATGGACCGAGTGGGGATACTGCAGTGCCACTGGTGTGGCTGCAGTTTAGAGTTTAGAAAGACACTAAACCAGAGCAAGTCATGTGGTTTCTTAAACTTGATTTCTCTGTCCTTGGAACCTGCAGTTTAAAACAGACCTGATTTATAAACTGATCTCTACTGCTTTGTCATTTAGAAATCACTGAACTGCCACTAGAGGTCACTTTTTTGAGGTCTATCTTAAATCTCATGGTTCAGCTTAGGTTTGACAGGAGATGGCCGCAAATTAAACACGTCTCCTTCTCAGATATTGTTAATATTTGAAACTTAAATATCTTTCACCATGTATGGTGTTAAGTGGGCTTCTTTGAAAAATTTAAACTAAATGGAACATTGTGTAATTAAATAGGCTACATTAAAAATTAAAAAGGGCTGCCTTAGTTTATAAAGCTGGAGGGACCTAAATTGCAGTTGTATTGCTTTCTTTCTAATTCCAAGCGCAAGAGTTATGTTAAACAGAATTGGCCTGCACACACGGGAATCACGTATCATCATCATCATCTTCAGGTCCAGGGAAATGAAAGAATGACCCGTGCTGTATTATCGACAGAACAGTCCAACATGTAGAATAGACACGACTCCTTGATCAACAAAAAAAATTCGTTGTTCTCATCAGCTCGTATACTCTCCGTTCAAGTGAAACCTCGCCTCTCCCCGAAAAAGCCGTCTCACTGTGTACGGCAACTAGATCAACACACTAAAACGATTGGCAATGATTTCCAAGCGGAATGCATTCACCGCAATATCATGTTGGCCCCGGCTGTAGTGTTGAAGTCGGCCAGCAGTACAGTTCCCTGTGGGTGCGGGAGACGGGAGCTCATCCAGTCAGTCTTTCAGTCTTTTAGTTTTATCGTGCTACTTCGCCGTCGGACCGTAAATCTGGCATTGTAGTTTACGATAATGTTGTCCCACGCAACTTTTCGCTCGATGGTGGTGTATTGACACGCTTCTCTGAAGCACTGCATCAGGTACAATACTTACACTCGTCGAAGTTTGAATTCGAACGATGGCCAATCGTGATGGTTATAGATATTGCAGTAAATTTGGCAGCTGGAGCCTTACATGGTCACTTCAATCACTGAGTGACTCAAATCGGCCATACCATGATGACACAAGGCCGTAAGGAAAACAGAATTTTAGATTCCATTCCTGTATCTTATTGCAGGGGGAAAATCTCATAATTTTTTGAAAATATAGTATTCATTTGTATTAAAATGAGCATATATTATTAATACTTGTGAGAACTGGACTGGCAATGAAGTAGCCTGTTAACAGAATATGTTATTATTATGTATGGCTTTGTGTTGGGTAGATCTTAGGTAAAATTATATTCTCTCTGTTTTAGCCTTAATTTAGCTAAACTCATGCTTGTTTTGACACAGCAATCACGTTTAGCTTAACGTGCAGCTGTGTGTTAAACCCTTAATATGCCCTATTTGGCTGCACCTGTTTTAGCCTGCGGTTAAACCACAGCTAAACTGACAACACACCAGTTGCTCCAATCTGTTCATATACAATCCATTTATCCAACTAAAACATTGTATCCAACCCATTATATCCTATAAAACATATATCCAACCCTGCACATGCATTACTTCATCTCTCTCTCTCTCTCTCTCTCTCTCTCTCTCTGTCTATCTGTCTGTCTATCTATGTGCCCATCTATCCAACCATCCACCCTCCATCTTTCTATCTCTATAGGTGCATGAGTATATGCAGGAGAGTGGGGTTGTTGTTGCTCAGGAGATGCATTTGTGGACCTGGCTGTCAATGACAAGGTAAGGGGCTTTCATATCTCCATTGTTAACTCAATGAGGGAAGCATGTTGTAAAGCCTACAGCAGAGATGAGAGGATTAGCAAGTGACAAGGGGTTACGGGTAGACTAAAGGTGTGGGCAGAATGAATAATCATAACTGAGAAACATGATGAGGATGGACGTCGGAAAGGAGTCTTATGGTGAGAGACACTCAGGATCACCTCAGACTGCCGCCAGATCTTAGTCATGATCTATCATTTATATCTGCCTCTGACGCAAGTGACAGCTATGAGACAGGAGCTTTGCTGAGATCAAGTGAGCATGACTGGCAGGAGGGTCTAACTCAGTTTGGATTCTTCACCTTGACGTTGTCCAAAGGTCCGACAAACGGCCACCGCTCCCCTGTCCGCGACTCACGTCTCATGTGAATGTTATGAAGTTCATGTTCCACAAATATCCAAGCTGTTACTCAGCGCTAAGCATGATGACTCAAAGAATACACCATTTCCTGTTTGCGTGTCACCAACGCAAGTCTTTTCTTTCTTTCTTTCTTTCTTTCTTTCTTTCTTTCTTTCTTTCTTTTTTTAAACCATCTTCCACTCTCTAATCCATTCAGTTCTGCTGTCCTCTCCATTACGGAATCAAATCTAAGCTGAGTACTGCCCAAGAAAGGCAGCCAAAGAACGCAGTATGGGAGAAGCAGATACGAGATAAAAGACATGGTTTTCTCCTTTCTGTAAAATGTTTGCTGAAAACATGGAGGAAAAATCAAAGGGTGGGCAACGGCCCAGCAAATCAGGGCACACTTCAGGAATTTTGTACTCTTAAAACACAACTGATATAAAATTTTCTCTTTTTTTGCCTTAAAAAGGTGAAGTTTTCATTATGCCGACAAGTGATGTGATCAGTCGAGACAAAACTGCCTTGGCCCGTTCTGCAGCACTTCTCAAGTTCTTGCTTTGCAGTGAAGCCTTGCTTTGCTTTGCCTGGCTCTGTGTGAGCGTAATAAAACCATAGTTCAAACAATTAAACAAGCCAGTACTACAAGTCCATGGTTTAAAAAATGTTACGTTTGCTGACAATTCTGCTGGTAAGACAACAATAAAGCATTTTGGCTGTCATATAGATTTACTGCCTTTTTGTATCTTTCACCATCTTTCATAAAAACAGCAAGATGGCCTCTATACTTTTCCTCGGTTTTGTGTTGGTTAACTGGTATTAATTATTTTGTTTTGTAGCAGGTAACATGAAGATTTTACGGCTGCTCGTCAAGAAACCACAAAAAGAAAGGACTGTTGTGCTTCAGCTGCCGGAACGAGTGGCTACATTTTATCGTCAGTTTCACCGGTATTGATGTGGTAATAAAAATTTTGCTTGGCCTTGGAGTGATTTATTCCCTAGGTTATTGACATACCAATTCAGTTGCATTTCTCCACAGCACCACTGTATACCAGTTTTATACTGGTAGAGTCATGGTTCCAAATGGTAGCTCTGACACAGGGCCTTTGGCGAGGCCCACAGGAGTCAGTCCTAAGTGTTTGTTTCTATGCATAATTTCAGTGGTAAACTTTGTCACTTCTCCTAGCATATTTTCTTTAGTATACTACAAGGTTTGTGTGGAAGATCAGTACATTCTGAACTCTGCCTCTTTTTACCTTGAGTGGTCTGTTGATGTAACACATGGTACCACTTGTGCTGAAAACTGTGTTCTGAATGTTTAACCAAGCATGTTTGTAATTATTTAGCATAGATTTTATCTATGTTGAGGCACACACAGCTAATTTGACACATATGCTGTTTACATAACACTTTACATATCAAAAATATGTTTACTTTACTGCAGTGTTGCAGCGTTAGCTGTACTTGTGCCTTGTATTGACTGTCCTGTCACTGCCTGTGTCACGGATTTTTTGAAACAAGGTCATGTTTGAATAGTTTGTCATTTCAGTTTGAACTACATATAGTGATTATTTTGTCATTTGTAACAGTAATTTGTCTTTTTTCCAGGTAATTTATGATTGGCCATCCCACAAAGGGTGAATCAGAGCACCTTAAATATTATCTTTAAATAAAGATGATAAACACTACCGATAAAATACCCCTTTTGGCCACTCCCAGCTTCAGATGCAGGTCTACGCTATGCGAAGATGAAACAGTTTGATTGCAGTCTCTGGGAAGCCACGATATTTTTTTTTTCTTCCCTAATTTACACTTCATAAGTTCTAGTTTCATCAGTGTAAGAAGATAAGTTTCACAGGGGGTTACCCAATGCCAGTGCTCAGGAAGCATTAACAGAGCTGAAAGATTTTGTTTTTTGGTTTTTTTTTTCAGTTCATCTGATATAAATGGTATGTTTCTCTTTTTTTCCCTGTTTGTACTGACTTAAGGCAAATAACTACATGTCTTTGTCCTGTCACTAAATCCTTATTGTCACGTCACTGTATTCTCCAGATGGTGTCATATTTACCACATTTCATCATGCACACACACACACAACCCTCAAAAATAAAATAAAAGATCCTTCAATGCAGCCTTCACAGTCCAAAGAACAATTAATAGCAGATAATTATTACTTTGAATGGCTAGACCTAAATGTGAAAGAAGGTATGTTAACACTCTTGATTCTTTCACAACTTCTAAACTTATCTTTCATGTATAGTAAGGTAAACTTTTCTCTCCCCTGCCTGGTGCCTGGCTGAAAATAATATCAGTGATGAATCTGATTCATTTTCTTTTTCTTTCTTTCTTTCTTTCTTTCTTTCTTTCTTTCTTTCTTTCTTTCTTTCTTTCATTGCTGATACAATCAAAAGAACTGAGAAAAATGATGGAGCAGTGTCATTCCTGTTCAGGGTTGACCTGTCAGCGTAGGAAATGCAGGGCAGGACTCTTTGTCAGTAAACGCTCTCTGCTTCCCTGTGATTGGAACAGTTATCCCCATATGGACATGTCACTCTGGGTTACAGTTAGGAGAGCATGCAACCATCTACAGATAGCATCTGTCTTCTTTAAGGCTTTGATAGAAAGCACTTATACGGTAGCATTTTTGAAAGGTAATTGGATTTCAACCTTACAAAAAACACACACACACACACATATATGAAAGGCTGGAGACATGTGGCCTTGAGCTTGTTACATAAACCCTGAAGCCTAATTCAATATTGACTTGTTTAATTGGTTAATTCAACTCCCTGCTAAATATACACAGCTCAAAGTGCAGCACAGTACATAGAATATTCATAAAACCCTCAAAGGGACTAAATGATAATTTAAAGTAAATGTGTCTTGGATAGTGCTTCAGATTTTTTTTTTTTTTTTTTTGTCCCCTTGAGCCCGTCTTGAGGAAAATGTGAATGTGTGAATGTATTTGTGCTCTAATTGAAATTCCATTGTTCACTCAGAAGCATTTGGAGCCAAAAACACAGTCCTCTTCAATCTTCAAACAAAATGCAAATTTCTCTTCCTTGTATGACTGCTAGGCATCTAAGTTATAGCTGTAGAAAAGCCTTTCAGCACAAGACATATATTTATGATAAAGCTAAAAACACACCTAGAGCATTACAAATACATTGTAAGAGGTCTCACTGAATTTTCATATAGGATTAAGCGAGTTCCAAAATGATTTTGGTGGTACTGCTTTTTTTTTTTTTGGTTTGTTTGTTTTGTTTTGCTTTTCAGTGTTCAACTTCTCATAAATCAATCCAGCCCCCTGGGCAGAGAGAATTACAGCTCGTGAAAGAGCACTTTAACAAAATTGCCAACACAATCACATTTTGTGAATGAAAGAGGGAATAAGCAGCAGCTGCAACACATAGACTCGACCTCAACCCCAAAGAGTGACTCATCCTATCTCTATGGCAAGGCAGCAGTGGGCAGGCCAAGATATTAATCGTCATAAAATACAAATGAAGGCGCTGAGTGCCTCTGTCTAGCTGCACTACCCTCTCAAGCCCAGCCCACCCCCTACGCCCTTCAAGAATTGTGCCCCTTTTCATTTCTTCTTTGTCACTGTGAAGTTTTTTCTTTTCTCCCTTCGGCTTTTTATGGGTTCGGTGACTTACACGAGATTGAGCTGAAAGGATCACCCCAGGCAGCCTGTTTTAGTTTTGCCACAAACAAAATTCTTCATAAAAAAGCAAAAAAAGAAAAGAAAGAAAGAAAGAAAAAGAAGAAATCCGCTTTCCATTTGTGTCACAAACAGGCTTCCTCTCATTTCAAAACAGATACTGTTTAGCACTAATCAAACATGACAGCGTTCATTTAGGTAGAACAACGGAAGGCCAGCTTTAATCTGTGCGTCTCTCCCTTGTCTGTTTACTCCACAAGACATGCATTAGGGTCTTCTTCTGAAAGCACAGAGGAAAAACACCAAAGCTCATTTTTCAAAGACAGTTAATGCGGGAGGAATGCGTAATCCAGTCGTACTTTCCCATCCATACATTTGTCCATAGTTGCAGGGGAGGGAAAAGCCCATGTTTCATCTCAAATCCCAATGATGCGTGGGTATTGTAGTTCAGCTGGGACCCACCCCCTCAAAGCTTATCTGTTCACTGGAGAACATCACAGTAATTAATGAGCAATTCCGATATGCATCTCCATAGGATGATAACTGCGACCTTGGGCAAAAATAAACAAATGTTCAAATGTGTGACAAATGTAAGGAGACAAACAAACATACATGGAAGCACATGTACTGAACAAAAGTGCAGAAGGCTAATTAATCGTCATCCTTCAAGTCATGCCATCCTTCAAAATCGATCAGCTGAGAAAAATATATTATCGGTCTCTTCCAACAACAAATATTTTTTTTTTTTCAACTAAAATTACTAAATTACCAAACTAAGGACAACACCATATATCCAGTATGTCCATCTTACATTGGCAAATTAAGCATATAATCCTATTCATCGGGATGATGGGACATTTACCAGGCATTTCAGACCGTTAGATGTTTCACATCTCCTTTGGCTTTATTCGTTTTTGCTCCGTCCACATTTAAGCGGAAAATGGCTCCCTAACCATCGATTGTCAGGATGATCGCTACACCATTATACTTATGCCACACGCTCCTTCCCTTCCCAATGTTCAGTGCCTTTTCCATTAACGTTTCCCACTACCCCATAATCACACTTTCCATCTGCATACACTGATTCACTCCTTCAAAGTCATTCACTCAGTCTATCACACCCGCACAGTCTTCTTACACATGGAGATATGCACTAAACCATGTAGAATTGACTGCCTTTAATGCTCGCACTCACTCCTTCTCTCTCTCTCTCTCTCTCTCTCTCTCCAGCTCACTCACTCACTTAATCATTCAAACATTCACTCTTCAAATATTATACCTCTGATATCAGACATTAGCATTCATCCTTTCTCACACAAAGCCCAGACATACATAAATATCACTAATGTTGAATTATGTCTTTTTACACTGGGGGAAGATTAGAAATGTTGTTGTAAGATTTTGATAGCCCTTGAAACGCATAATCTTTGCTCTGGAATAAGCAGAGAAAGTTTCATTTGAACATATTTTTCATATCTATGAGAAAGCTTTTATGGCCTGCCATTACCGTTTAGTCTTGAAGAGCATTGTTTTACACTCCAAAGATTTTCATCAGAAAGAAAAAAAAAGTGTATGAGGTACCAGTACTCACTTATTGAGTTACTGAGTGCACATACTCTGCCTTTTACATATCTTAAAAAACTCTCCATGCACACATAATGTCCTTCCATCAAACCTACAGGACAATCAGATTTTTATGAAGAATATTCAACTTCTCTGAACACTGTCCTTCTGAATTCTGTCCTTCACCATGTACCGGCTACACTGATTATTATAATCTGTGAAATTTTTTACATAACAAAAATGTTTATATAAATGAATGCAGTGATGTGTCTGTTCTAGCTCCTGTGAGTAGGAGGTAATATGGCACACTAATAAATAACAATGAAAGCCAAGGGTCTTCCATGCCATCTGTGTCTGTTGAACGCTATACTGATCTCTGTTTACATGCCAACACTGCTTCATAGCCAGACAGATTGTCATTCAGTAATCATAATCATGATAGAACAAAAAACATTTTCACCGACAAAATGTGTTTCATGGGTACCAGGGGAATAATGTGCTAGTTGTCATGTGGTGTATTTATTTCTAATGTTCGCAGAGTCAGTTACAGTCATCACAGAAATGCACTCTTGAGACAGGTAGACTTGCTAGACAAATATAATGTGACAGTGATGCAGACTGATAAAGAAGGTGACGGATGGATGGATGGATGGATGGATGGATGGACAGAATGTGAACCCTTAGGCTGACAGAACTATAGAAAATTACACATTTCTAGTGGTTCAGAATAGTCTGTCATTTCTACGGTCTTGCCAGTAAAGTAAAGAGTTCTCCGGTTTAACTACTTATCTTCTCAGGTAAAGGCCACAGAGATGGTATTATCAGAGTTTGAGTCTCTGGAATCTGACAGAGTGGTAAAATGTCAGGAAGAGAAACAAAAAGAGACCAAATGAGATGGTAGCAATAGCACAACCAACTCCCCACATAATATCTCTGTTCCCATCATTTATTATTGGGCAAAGAAAAATGCAATTAGGGTGACTATAGCCTAAACATATCAATAAACTATTGATTTGCATAATAGCTTCTCCAGTCCTTAAAATAAACTTGCATTGACTGTCTACCATTTTCTTTCGTGAACACAAGACAGAATGTGATTCATGTTTATCACAAAAAGTATTTAAAAAAAAAAGTCCCATCTAAAAACTAGACATGTGCTAGATTGTAATTATAGGACATGCTATGAGGTGCTGACTAAGTGCATTTCTCCAAGCGATGTTATGGTTTTATCACAGTCCTGTCGTGGCATATCCCCTTAGTAAAGGAGCGTATTCACATGGCCATTCTATTCCCCTCTCTTATTCATGGAGGTTTCTAACCCTCTATTTGCGCCCCTCACAGTTCCACATCAGGCGGCCCGTGAGCGATGCTAGTTTTGGCCTCCACCCAGTTAAAGACACATTAGGTACAGGCTGCCATCCTCAGATGAAGAGCCATGTGCAAAAAGCCCTCTAGAACCATCAAGAGCAACTGGCCATGATAGAGTTTTAAATATTTACAAAATATGTATGTTTATTTTACCCTGCAGGGAGGGAGCGTATGTCCTGAAATGCCCTGTGTGTCAGCGCAATCATGTTCATGTGCGCTTATTTATGAGATATTAAAGATCAGCAGCATGTGAGGAGCTAAAAGATTAATTGTCAGTTAATGTACAGCTTTAACTAAACACCAAAAGATATGTATTTGAATATAACCACAAATACAACAATATAAACTCATGAAGTGTTACATTTATTGACGTATTTGACAGAGAAGTACATTAGACTATATCCAGCCCACGTAAAGATGTTGTGTGATCAGCATAGATGGCTGATGGAAGTAACAACTGGTTATTAAAATGATATCAAATTAAATAATTAACCATCACAATGGCTGCATGGTTTCCCTTCGCTCTAGAAACTGCATGCATTGGGGAATTGAAAAAAAAATATTCAGGAAAATAATCAAATGTTTTGGATTTTAATGTAAAATAATCTAGTTTAAACCAAAACAATCAAGTATCTGAGGTTTTCACGTTGAATAACTCCACCAACGTGGTACATATTATTTCTGTTTTGAGTGGTTGAGTAACCACTGATATGATAATGCATGTATAATTCATCTCAGTGATTCAGAGAGAAAGAGAGAGAGAGAGAGAGAGAGAGAGAGAGACAGACAGACAGAGAGAGAGAGAGAGAGAGAGAGAGAGAGAGAGAGAGAGAGAGGAAGAGTGAGAGCAAGAGATTTAGCGACATAGTAAAACTAAGACTGACAGTTGGTGACAGCTTAAACTAATGTGGAGAAATGTGTTCCCTTAACAGAGACTGTGTAACTGTTGAGTTTCAAAACAATGATGAATGAGGTCCAACCCCTCAACCTCAAACCAGCTGTGTGGCTACGTTAATGAGGCATCAATGTTTATCATAAACACACACAAAAAGTGAACTGATTTCCTGTTCAGTAAAATACATTCAGAAGAAACCTTGCCCCTCGTATGAGGGGCCAAACAGGAAATACATAAATATAAAGCTGAATATATAACAGTAATTCTGAATATTTAAATATAATTCCTGAATATATAAATGTAAGTTTGAATATATAAATGTAATTCCTGAATATATATAAATGTAATTCCAAATATATAAATACAATTCCTGCACATATGAATGTAAGTCTGAATATATATATGTAAAGCTGAATATATAAATCCAAGAGTTAAAAAGAAGTCCGCTGGCAACCGAGCCTTTTCCTACCGCTCTCCCTTCCTTTGGAATGGTTTACCTAAAGAAGTTAGAGAAGCAAACTCTCTCAACTCCTTTAAAACAAGACTAAAGACTTATCTATTTTCTCGAACTTATGCATGATATAATTTCGATTTGACTTTGTTATAGACATGTAAAGCCCTTTGAGACTATAAATAGTGATATTGGGCTCTAAATAAATATTATTATTATTATTATTGTTATTATTATTATTATTATTATTATTATTATTATTATTATAAATGTAATTCTGAATATATAAATGTAATTCCAAATACATGAAAGTTACTCTGAAAATATAAATGTAAGTCTGAATATATAAATATAATTTCAAAAATATAAATGTAAAGCTGAATATATAAAAGTAATTCTGAATATATAAAAGTAACTCTGAATATATAAAAGTTAGTTTATACTCAGGCATATCACAAGACAGTCGTTTTTCATTTTTAAATAATTTCTCTTTTTTTTCTTCATAGGCTATTGAGTGAGCAAAACAAGTTTAACATTAGCATCAGTAAAATTTTACGGTACCATCAAAGACAATCAAGCAAAAACATTCAAATAATTTCTATTTGAAACAGACATACATTTATATATTCAGGAATTATATTTATAGATTCAGGAATTACTTTTATACATTCAGAATTAATTTGATATATTCAGCTTTATATTTATATATTTCCTGTTTGGATCCTCATACCCTCGCTCTCCCTAGGAAAAATGCCGAGACTGATATATATATATATATATATATATATCATCCATCAGTTTATATATAATATAAAAATACTAACAAGAAATAAATTAAACATCTGGCTGGTGACCAAGTACGGTGATTTAGGAATTGCCCAAAACTCTACAAAAACATTAAAGTTTATCGCACAGATAGCCTTCTTGATAGGTACACTTGTAAGATAGTCAGCTGAGCTGTGCAAAGGACAGGAGAGACTTTAAAAGTTATTCAGATTCCTAAGGTACAGCAGGAAATTAGCAGACTGCTGGGTTAACCTCAACACAGAGAGGAAAAAAATCTGCAAGTTGTTCTTTCAAAGACTGAGCGTGATCAAAAAACAAGAAAAAAAGAGGGAATAATCCCTCATTTGGTGTGACAGCGCATCCAGTGGAAGGCAGAGACAGAATCTCTGATCAAAACCCTTCATCTCTCAAGCTCTCTGACTAACGCTCCATCCATTCCCCCCTCTCTCTTATCTCTCTTTCCTGTCGGTGTCACTTGCTTGTTCCCCTCCAGCTTTCCGCTGTCTGATCCTCAGCAGTCTCCCACACACCTTTGCCATTTTATAAACGGAACAGAGACACGTCACCACTGCATATCCATCATCCACAGAACTGCCTCGACCTTTGACCTCACACATCACCTCAAGATACACACTGGCTTACAGCTCACTTGTACTTACAGCTCACAAAACTTACATTGGGGTATAAACTAGGGCTCGGATTCAGAATGAACAAAAACTATCTGCTCAACAGGATTTAAAAAAAAAAAAAAAGATTTTTGAAGGAAACACCACCACCAACAAAAAAAGACACAGAGCAGCTGACGAACTGAGGGAGGCTGATCAGGTGCTGGTTAAAGATAGAAATCTTGCAAATGTTTGTGAACTATGCCAATGCTATTGGGTTGACTGGAGGGGTAAGTGTGCTTAGGCACGAACTGTATTAAAGTTTTCAAAAAATCAACTCCGTAATGTCCAACATTCAAATCTGGCTATGATGCATCAATGTATTCTTCTTGATTTGGCAGTTAATTTGGAAAGCTTGCCATAACTTTCTCAATGCTTGGACCTACACAGTGTGTTGGGGAGAACATTTGGGGCTAGAATAGGATTTGCAAAATAGAAAACAGATGAGTCCCATTTGATGAAAGAGTTTTCATCATAGGTGACTGACAAATGGACCTTCAGTAAGAATATAATACTTCTTTTCTTTTTCCATCTAAAAGTTCGTTTGTCGATCACGTTTTAGCTGAGAACATCCTTACTGACACGGAGTCAACATCCACCCAACTCACAACACTAAATCAAAAACCTGTCGTTTGGAATATTCCTCTATCTGTGATAGGTGTTCATGAGCATGAGCCCTGAGAGAAGCAGCTCAGACTTACTCATTCCACTCTGTAATACATGCCTTTAGCATAAGAAATCAAACGAATTCTGTTAAGACCTTCAAGTACACTACACCCTCAAAGATAGACTCTTTGGTTTACTGATGCAATATCAGCGTCAAAGACTGTCTCGTGTGAGATATTTACCAAGAAAATATGCACATATGGTAATGCACGATAGAGTCATACTGCCACTGACATGTGTCTTACTCTCACTCTGCTTTGTCACAGAAAATCAAGCACAAAGAAAAAAACAGAAAAAAAACAGACCTTAGCATTAGCATCACAGGGCTATAAAAGTGTAAGGATGCACCTGGATAAAAGAAATTCCCCTCACAACGTACTTACCTGGCTTTAATCATTCTGCAGGTCAAGTACAATTTTGAACTTTTGAAAAACTGGACAGAAACTGCTGGCCTGGCAATCCTGTGACAGGGAGAAAGGCAGGTTGGATCCACAGCAAAAGGCGTGAAGGCCACATGAAATTTCTGTGATTCAGTTCTTATTATATCTCATAATTATAGGTTATCAGTCTTGAGTTATATGTGTTTTGCACTTAGTAACGTTTGTGTACTGTTTGTCACTTAACTGTACCCTTTTGGTCAAATGAAATATATAATATCACTGCTTAATATTTCCTCTGATTGTTCCTCTAAATTACCAGGTTACAATGACAGATTGAGAGCATTTGACTGAAACATTGCATAATTCTGCAGATTCTCTGTGCGTTATTTTTTACATCTTCATGCGTCGTGTTAAGAAATCATTGTTTGACAAAACATTTTGACTATCATTAATTCACAGCAAGGCTTCTCTCTCTCTCTCTCTCTCTCTCTCTCTCTCTCTCTCTCTCTAGCTGTCTTTTGTTTTCATGTTCATGTACCATTCAATAGCTGTCTATGATTTCTCCTCCCTACACACGCAATATATACGCTCATCTGTCAAATCCATGTAAATGGCTTTAACTTGAAACTTTTCCAGAAAAGACGCACATACACCGCCACGGGGGGAAAAAACATCTACATGGAGGCAAGAAAAATTAGAATTCATGGATAGCACACAGACAGAGAACACATAGAGAGTCAGGAATAGAGGTAAATCCTCTACACTAATAGATATTAATAATAATAATAATGGTAATAATGCTCAGTTTTATTGAACTCACAATTCCATAAATATTATGCAATCAACATTCATTTCTTTGATACAGTCAAAAAAAAAAGGAAAAGAAGGAAAGCAGTCAACTTAATGTTCATCTCACATTCTGTAAATCTGGTGAATGGTTATTATGTTATCCTGCTACTCAAAGTCTCAAAGTTAAGTTAAGCTTAGATTAGGAGAACCTACCAGCCCAGTACCACTGCAGCACATACTCCTTTATCAATTCCTCCAATCAAGCAATGCCCCCCCCCCCTCCCTTTTTCTTATTGACCTTTATTGAATGACCCCTTTTTTTTTCATTCCCAAACCTTAATTACTCAGTTGGGAGCAGCGAGCCAACTTCCACAATTTTTCTAGTTTCAAAAATTTTGAAGACTGCAGAGTGAATAAAAAGGTGTCACACCCATTATGTTTACCTGATTGGGAAACTCACTGTCTCTCACTGTTCTCACTGTTCTGGGTTTTTGTCTTGGGGCAAATGAGTATGAAAACCTAATCGATACGGAACAGAAAATGTTCTCAGGGTTTGTAGAATGAGAAAGTCAGCACAGCAAAAAACAGAATGTGTCGTATGGAGGTGCAGGTGGCTGGAGGGGTGTCTAGGTCTACAGGCTAACAAATGGAGCATTCCTGCAGAATCCCTCCTCTGACAGGTGTATATCCCTCCTCTCCACCTCCTTTTCTCTCTTTCTCTCAGTCATCCAGAGAACAGCCCTTCCCTCGTGAGAGGTTCGGTTTAGAGAATGACAATGGCTAGCCTCTGTGTTCCACACTCAGTCCAACAAACTGATGCATGCCGTCACCAAGGCAGGCAAGTGGAAAAGAAGAATGAAGCTTAACTTTCACTTTGTCTCACTCTCTTTTCTCTCTCTCTCTCTCTCTCTCTCTCTCTCTATTTCCAGTGTCACCCGAGAAGAGGCCAATCTGTTACCAACTAATGTAAGTAAAGCATTAAATGAATATATGAATATCAAGGATAATGAGTCTCGAGGTCATAATTCCTGATGGAACAAGGAGATGGAGCTGGAAATTAAACAAAAGATGATGATTGCTAACCCCGTCCATCTGTTTTGCACAAAGGATCCAGACACTCCAGAAGAGTTCAAAGGGAGTTTGTGTTCTTGATTTCAGGTAATATCTGAACAGTTCACCAGGACATTTTTTCAATTAACACTGCGGGTAATGAATTCAGGTTTTGCATTTGAAGCATTTTAATGCTCTTACTCAGCACTTAGTTAATGGCTCACAAGCAAATGATCAAAGAAGACATTCTTTTATGCATATGTGGCTTCATGAAATTGATCAAGTATTGCTACAATAAATCACCCTGAAATCTGTGAATTACTGATCTGGTCCCAGAGATCAATAAGAAATGGCTCTGAAAAGGGAAAAACAATCAAAATAGTCGTTAGGTTTCTAGCCAGTCTAATTTAAAACCGCAAACTTTTCATAAAAATGTATTATATTCAAATCAAAAATAAATGTTTTTCAGTTTTGTTCATTTTCATAACTTTCCTTTTTTATTTTTTAATTGCCTGTGCATATTTGATCATTCAAAGTTCAAAAGAGTAGACAGGGGAATTTTTTTTTTGAGATTCTATCAGCATACTATGATATCTGTTTCTTGCTTTGTTGCTTTGCTATTTTGTTGGTTTGTCTTCTGTTTTGTAGTACTGTTAAAATCGGGGCATTGTCAGAGCTAACTGATGTCCACATTCAAAGCGGCTGAAAAATTCAAACTTGATAATAAACTTTAAAGCTGAAAGCAAACTTCTGTCAAAATCAAGAGACTAACATTTTTAATAGAGGAAAACTCTTCCTAAGTTGGCCTATAGCAAGCAAATCCAGACACATGAATACGGTATTTAAAATGTATTTAAAATCACATTTGGCGTGGGCACACAGGCAAACCTTTTGCCGTTTTGTAGCAACTCAGTCTAATTCATCATCTCACGACAGCCTGACTGTTTTAGTAATTGTGCTTTTGGTCACCTGCAGTGATCCGTGGGGTCTCACACAGGCTGTTTATCTGCATCTCAGCATTTCTGTGACAGCTGCTGAGTTCTCTCAGAGCACTGTTATACAACCAGGCCAAGTCATCTGCCATCAGCTATGTGGTGGATGAGAGGAGATCATGAGTGGTGTGAGGCGCCTGATAAATGCATCAGACCCACAGGAAAGACACCCGAGTCACATGCCCAGACAGAGAGTCCGCTTCCCAGCACTGCCATAACAACCACAGAGAATGGACGGGGAGAGAGACAGAGAGACAAATACTGTTTACAGAGAAAGAGAGAGAGAGAGAGAGAGGGAGAAAGAGAGAATGAGAGAGAGAGAGAACTAGTAGAAGAAGTAGAAGTGCTTAATTGGTCACACACACACTGAGCAGTGAGCAGTGAAATGCAGCCTCTACATTTAACCCATACTAACACCAGTGAGTACACACACACTAAGGCCGTGAACACACACTATGAGCTAGGAGCAGTGGGCAGCCACAGTCACCGGCACCCGGGGACCAACTCCAAGATATGAGTAAAGGATAAAGAAGAGAGAAGAGTAGCTAAAACAGATAAGACTGGTAATGACAGGTTAGAAGCTGTGAGAGCATAAGGATAAAGAGGGAAAAATAATGATGATGTGGGGCAGGGGACAGGAATGCAGTGTTGAAGATAATGGTTACCCTTGGTGATAATAATAATAATAATCATAATAATCATAATTGGCTTTTATCAACTCTCATTAGAGATGTGTTTTGTTTTGAATGTTGATAATGAACTTTAATGCGTCTGTATTGGAATAAAAGTGTGTGTGCAAGATAAATAAACTTAAAATGTAAATGTAGTGTTTTTTCTTTCGTTGTCTCTCTTCTAGATCTACTAATTTTGGATTGGATAGGTCAGTTCCTTGACCCTCACATACAGATAAGTCAATAATAATGGTCATTTCCTGGTTTTGCACTGATTTTAAATGTCAACATCATCACCGTTTCAACATTCACGAGCATATTGAGAACTAAATATCTCATCAAAGGTACATATTATTGAATTCAGAAGTATGCTTACGCTATTTGAAACGGTCTTGTTTTGACATTGAATTTTTCACATTCTGAACATGCCATGGTTTTGGTAGTGCATGGAGAGATCATTTTGTACTACTGTTTGCAGTTTCCAATCAGTTATTTTAAATATTTGTCCGCCATTCAAATAGAAAAAACAAGAAAAAAAAAATTTACCCTTTTGTTGATGTTGCATACTAAGTGTATTGATGAGATCTACAGTTTATTCATGAGCCCGAAATGCCCAAAGAGCGAGAGAGAGAGAGAGAGAGAGAGAGCCTCAAGCTATGCTCCTTAACTTTAGCAGTAAATATTCAAACTCTCGCCAATTATTCTGCCATTAGTTTGGAGTTGTAGTCATTCCATACGGTGTGATGTTAATTCACTGATTTTTTTCATTTTTCTCGGAGGATGTTTCACACTGTGTGTGTGATGGGTGAGAATGGAATGTTAGCTAAGAAACTTGAAAAGGGAAAAAAAAAAAACAGCTACTGGGGGGAAAAAGTCTTCACTCTAGCAGAGAAAATCAAATAAAAATGCAAGGCCTGCAGGCATGACTTGTAAATGAACTGCTTAAACAACAGTTTGAGCATGATTTGAGTGTGTTGCTACATGTTAAACAGTTCATGAATCGTCTAATGCTGAAGTCGGAATACCCTGAAAGTCCATCAGAATTTCCATTTCATTTTTGACAGAAAAAGTAAAAGGATGTCTCTTATCTTTTTTTTTTTTTTGAATCTGTAGTTCTGCCTGTTTAGGAAAACAAAGTTAAAAGTCAAAATCTGTGCTCCTACAAAATTGTTTTTCCCCCCACATTTCAGTCAACACTGACAGTGCTTTTGACAGAAGAGACAAGTGTGAAAACCAGACCATCTGAAAAAACAGATATTTTATTAGGTGTTCCAGTCCGCAAAACATCACCAGTGTTTCAAAAATAATAACAGCCTCAAAAACACATATAGCCTACATTTTATCTGCCGCCTTTGCGAAGCACTTGTCATGCAAAACACTTACCCAAACATTTATTTCTCGTGGTTAATCAGTTCATATATTGATTCATCCATTTTAATGTGGGCCTCAAGGTTCTAGTGTTAATCTCTGATTTGAGTGCAAAGTGATTAGGTTATATGTGTATGAAGAGTAAGGATATTCAGGGAAGGTAATGAAGTGTAATAGAAGCAGAAAACAAACAGAGCAGTCACGCTCTGTAAACATTGCTGTCTTCCAGACCCTGAGTTTTCATATTCCACTGTGTAAGGATTATTTGAAGTGTATAATTTTTAGAACAACAAATATAGCATCTACAGCCTCTTGTTCAGGGGTGAATATCTGAATAAATATCATTTAATAGTGTTTATTGATGGCACACAGTAAGTCAAGTAATTCAAAGTAACTCAGGCCAAAATGATAGAAAACAATGAAATACAACAGATATTGGTGACCGGAATAATGAAGAGAAGCAAAGTAATCTATCACATTTAATAATCACCTATGCGGAGTAAGTACACTTCAGAGTTATTGACTAGTCTGCCCTGTCGCCATGGTTTCTGTCTTTTTCATACAGCATAAAATAATGTAGCATCTGCACAAATGATCGGGCTGAATGTCAACTGAAAAATGACCTTTTAGCTTGTGAAGTTTCTGTGAAGCAATCTTCTTTAGAAAAAATCAGTAAAACCACAGACCATTGAAATGACATTTGATTTTAACAACTCCGCAATCAAAAGCCTTTTTTAAAGATATATTTTTTCTATTGCGCGTGTGTGTGTGCATGTGTGTGTGTGTGTGTCAGATGCATACATGAACAACTCAGTCAAAACGGTCCATACCAGCCAGAACATCCAACAATTTTCAAATTGCTCCCAATCAATCCCAGATGTGAGGTAAAGAGTATCTGTTTTATTAACTGATTACATTAATTTATGTTTTTTTGTTGTTGTTGTTTTTTGGCTTGCTCATTATTCAAATCAGTTATTTAAACCCTCATTTGAACTTGAAGTGTGTAATCAGTATCTTACTAATCTGATATTGCATTTCACAGTGCGGAGTGGAGCACAAAGCTTATATGGTCAGTAGGTATGGGTAATAAAAATGAGATTTTTATCACCAACATCAGCGCCCGAGTCAGGACCTCGGAAAACGTCAGTGATGTACCCCGTCATTACCTCATTCTCTGTCATCAGCTTCTCCCTCAAATATCAATCTGATCACCTCAAGATTTCCCAAATTATTATGGATGGTAAAAATAACATGGCCACTGGCATTCATTTGATAGCTTTTTGTCTTAATGTAGAATGAGTCATTGTTGGAAGCAGTCAAAACCCCATTGTGTAAATGTCACAATACTTATACACCATGTTAATTATAATAGTTAACATACAATTCGCTATTGAATGAGACACAGAAACTGTTCAGTACACAGTGACAGTCCTAATACGTAACCTCTTTTTTTTAATTATTCATTTCGTACCGTGGAGATAAATTGGCAAATCGGTATCTCTAATATGATAATGCATGACAGTGGCCATTTATCGGATTCAGAAAATCTTGTCTAGAACAGAGAGCTCTTCTGTAAAGAGGACATAATGGACACTAGTGAGTAAACACACAAGGTCTGCTATGAACTTTGATGAGGATTCTGGCATAAAAAATGGGTTGCTTCTCTACAGATTACCAGCAGTAGTCTTATCTTTCTGTAATATGCATTATAGCTGGAAGGGAGGACACTGTGCTTCAGGAACTCATAGCACATGCACATTTCATACATATTGCAAAGTGTACACTTGAAAGTCTTCTGGGGAGGGAAAAAATCAATAGGTGACTATTACACCAGTTAAATTAATGAAAGTATGTGGCATGAGTGAAAGAGCATATTGATCTGATGTTTTCCATCAAAGGGCAATTGTTTTGTTTTGTTTTTTCAGATGTATACACTGAAGTACATGAACACATCTATTTGTTTTTTGAATGTTGCACTGAAAGTTTTGTACTGAAGTGATATTTGGGATTTGATCAGTTTCTAACACTGTTTTGATTAAACTTCTCTGTCAAATGTGGAATATGAAAAAAGACACACACACTTTTTTTGTCTGATAGTTTGTTTCTGTCATCAAAATAAAAGTAGGCACTTGAGCACGGTCTGCCCACCTCCAGTGAAACGTCATCATTTCGGTTGAGATATACAGAGATAAGATTCATGAAGAGGTTCATCTCTTCCGTCTAAGGGCCTCCCATGCTTATTCGACATTCCTAAAACATGAACATTCTGCCACACATATTAGCGCTACACATCAATTTCCCCGCGAGCCATTGATTTTATGTCTCCACCTCAGCCTTTATGCTGATTGCTATGTCACCCTCAGGGGATTCGTACTCTTGACACCTCGCTCCAAGACGCATAGAATTAGCATATGACTACAGTGCTTGACAGCAGTTAGTTAGAAAAATACTTACGCGCTGAACTCTCGGGTGTGGTCCCCCAGTTTCTGGCCTTTAAACAGCATTCATGGGCTTTTTTTTTCTGTGACGCTCTCCATTTCTGAGGCACAAGCAGGGAAAGTTTCATTTCGGACAGTTTGTGAGATGTTTTGCACAAACCTTTTTCCCCCTTTTTTTATAGCACAAGAGTGTTAGAGCAGACCTTTTTCTTTTTTTTTACTTAATTAAGTTAGAATTTTCACAGGAACAAAGAAAAGTGGAGAGTCAGACATAATTTGACTGAGCAGGCTGCGGTTAGAACTGAAGAGCATTCATGTGGCTATAAGTGTTTGACTGAATTAAATAAACATGCAGTAAATTAAAACATAGCTTTCTTTTGTTTAGTTTTGAACGCCTGTTCAAAACTGATGTGGATACTTTATTCTAGACAACAGAGGAGTGGAAACCTTTTAAATAACATCTCTTTTTCATTTCTGACAGAAGCTTGTTGCTCACTGTTAGTGTAAAAAAGGAGCTCTCAACCATCCATTACCTTGCAAACATGTATATAGAGGTGTGTGTAGGAAACTC